>NC_079228.1:33118123-33198123 GCF_029633865.1 Lampris incognitus | reverse complement strand
CAGCACTGTCACACGCCGTGTTAATATGCTGAATTTAGAGTTTAGGCAACTTAAAGTACTTATACGTAGTGCTTTTACTGACAGCTGACATCATCTTCCACCATGTGGAAGATGATTGATAACTCTTTGACCAATGCACAGACATTTACAACACGTGAATTATGGTGAAGAATTCACAAATTAATTTAACTGGCTATAAAATGTGGGCATAGTGTCTATAATGTCACCCATAGGTTGCTAAAGAACCCTTTTTTTTGAGGGGGGGGATTTTTTTTCTCCCCAATTGTATCCAGCCAAAACTACCCCACTCTTCCGAGCCATCCCAGTCGCTGCTCCACCCCCTCTGCCGATCCGGGGAGGGCTGCAGACTACCACTTGCCTCCTCCGATACATGTGGAGTCGCCAGCCGCTTCTTTTCCCCTGACAGTGAGGAGTTTCTCCAGGGGGACGTAGCGAGTGGGCAGATCACGCTATTCCTCCTCCCCCCCGAACAGGCACCCCGACCGAAGAGAGGAGGCGCTAGTGCAGCGACCAGAACACATACCCACATCCGGCTGTGTCTGTAGGGATGCCCGACCAAGCCGGAGGTAACTTAGGGTTTCGAACCGGCGATCCCCGTGTTGGTAGGCAACGGAATAGACCTCCACGCTACCCAGACGCCCCCTAAAGAGCCTTTTTGAAGCCACAGGTTTGTGTTTATGCTAGCCGCCATCTTGTGAGACTTTAGAGCTAGAACATCAAAATTTAGGTAACGAGGCACAGCTAAGGTGGGATCTGCTGCAGGTGCATGAGCAACCTGCCAATCACTGCAGAGGGAGACCTGTCAATCAAGGCAACCACACCCCCAATTATACTGCTCTTTAAGCCTTCATGTCATCTCAGTTGATAAATAGCTTTCAAAATCCCCACCGAAACACATTAGGGGAAGTGAAATGTGCTGTTTGGAAGTCGGGAGGTTTTCTCGTAGACTTCCGTACAGCTGAACGTTCTCTTTGGAGGCAGCGTCTCGCGGCCATTAGAGCAACCGCATGATACGGCGCCTCCACACCGGCTTACAAAGTCAGCTGTCACGGTTGCTGTTCGGTGCAGTGAAAGTCAGTTACCCGTTGTGTCCATACATTTCCAGCAGATGGTCTTTTTTTTTTTTTTCTTTGCCAGCAGTGCAGAATATCAGAATTCAGGTACACGCCGGGACAACGTGAGTGTTCATGGGACAGGTGGACATGCTGGTCCTGTCGGATAGTGTCGGCTCATCAAGTGCACACTTGTAAAAAAAAAAATCCGTAAAACCCAAGAAGCTGCAGATCTCAGTCGAGAGGCGGCGAGCTCAGCGAAGGCTTTGAAAATGCAAGTAGTACACTGTGTAGTACAAGCCAGGAGGCGGGGTACCTGACACTAGCCATCAAGCTTCCAGAGAGGACCCACTCAGAAGGCTACGAAGCTGACCCAAGTTAAACTCGAGACGCCAAAGCATCGCCAGCAGCAGCCTTATCAAGGCTCGTGTGACGGTCTGGAGATCTGAGGCCATGAAAGATGGGAGGACGCTGAGTTTGGACTTGCGGTGTGGCGTGTCAGAATGATCCCTGCATCATCCACCTAATTTCTGTGTGTGTGTGTGTGTGTGTGTGTGTGTGTTTAAGAAAGAATGAAAAAGCGAGTCACTGGGGGATTCAGTTGATATGAATATATTGAGTCAGAAATGAATAGTTTATCACCGCAACACACAAATACAAACACACACACACACAACACACACACACACAAATACAAACACACACACACACAACACACACACACTCTTTGTGGTTTCTGCCCAAAGCATTCCGTTAATCTTAGTTGCGATCCCCACAATATGCTTTCAGTACCGGAGAGACCTCATCAAAAATTTTAATTTGATCTAGAATTCATTATCACCTCAATGACGCTTAGACCCTTTGGCCTCAAGCCCTCCATATCGTGTGCCAGTACAAATAATGATGAGCGAGAGAGATAGCAGGCTAGAGAGAGAGAGAGACAGACAGGAATTGAGAGGAGCGCGGTGAGTAAAAAAGGAGCGTGGCACACAGAGAGAGGGAGCGATGACGAGAGACGGAGAGATGAAGATTCAGTGAAACACATTAGGGATGGGAAGAGGGAGAGAGGTGGAGGCGCGGCGGGATACCGGCAGAGCGATTCAGCGTGAGGTGAGCCGCAGGAGTGAGACGGTGACGGATGACAGAGGGAGGCTGCTCAGAGAGACAAAGAGTAAACCAGAAAGAGGCAGCGAGGGAAAGACGAGACAGGCAGAGGGAACGATGTAGGGAGATATAAATTATGGGATGTTAGCTCCTCTGGTAATTCTGGCGATAACTCTCTCTGCTCTATCGCTATAGCAACACCGTGCCCACTCTGCTGTTGGCAAGCCAATGGGGCCGGCCATTCATTTAGCCTACGCTGATTGAGCTGTCAACACACACGTCTGGTACCCACACACACACACACACACATACACACACACACACACACACACACACACATACACACAATACGCATACACTCCCATACATAAATATATATGTGCACATATACATACACACACATGCAGTGTGCACAAATATAGATTGAAAATAAACACTCATTCTCATAAATACACACACAGACACACACTTACATAGTGTATCTCTTAGTATCTATCAGTGTATAAGATGCAGGGAGCTGGATACAACAGGAAGGTCAGTCGGAGACGCTTTAAGAATCAGAGAGCGAAGCATCAACTGAGCCCGGCCGTGTAGTACAACAGAGAGAGAGAGAGAGACACGTGGTGTGAACAGACAGAGAGACAGACAGTTACAGAAGGAAAGACAAAAAAGGAAACAGGAGAATAGACCGAGAGGGAAAAGTGAGACACGGGGTGTAGACACGGAGAGCCGAACAGATCGGCGATCATGAGACGGGCTGAGGGACAGACGGGGGAATCAGTTGGACAGATGGAAAGTAGACAGTGAGACATCGGTAAGGGCAGAGAGAGACAGACAGAAGAGAGGGAGAGAGATAGAAGTAAGACAGAGAGGGAGACAGACAGAAGAGAGAGAGAGAGAGAGATAGAAGTAAGACAGTGAGGCAGAGAGGGAGACAGACAGAAGAGAGAGAGAGAGAGATAGAAGTAAGACAGTGAGGCAGAGAGGGAGACAGACAGAAGAGAAAGGGAGAGAGATAGAAGTAAGACAGTGAGGCAGAGAGGGAGACAGACAGAAGAGAGAGGGAGAGAGATGGAAGTAAGACAGTGAGGCAGAGAGGGAGACAGACAGAAGAGAGAGGGAGAGAGATAGAAGTAAGACAGTGAGGCAGAGAGGGAGACAGACAGAAGAGAAAGGGAGAGAGATAGAAGTAAGACAGTGAGGCAGAGGGAGACAGACAGAAGAGAGAGGGAGAGAGATAGAAGTAAGACAGTGAGGCAGAGAGGGAGACAGACAGAAGAGAGAGGGAGAGAGATAGAAGTAAGACAGTGAGGCAGAGAGGGAGACAGACAGAAGAGAGAGGGAGAGAGGTGGAAGTAAGACAGTGAGGCAGAGAGGGAGACAGACAGAAGAGAGAGGGAGAGAGATAGAAGTAAGACAGTGAGGCAGAGAGGGAGACAGACAGAAGAGAGAGGGAGAGAGATGGAAGTAAGACAGTGAGGCAGAGAGGGAGACAGACAGAAGAGAGAGGGAGAGAGATAGAAGTAAGACAGTGAGGCAGAGAGGGAGACAGACAGAAGAGAGAGGGAGAGAGATAGAAGTAAGACAGTGAGGCAGAGAGGGAGACAGACAGAAGAGAGAGATAGAGAGATGGAAGTAAGACAGTGAGGCAGAGAGGGAGACAGACAGAAGAGAGAGGGAGAGAGATGGAAGTAAGACAGTGAGGCAGAGAGGGAGACAGACAGAAGAGAGAGGGAGAGAGATAGAAGTAAGACAGTGAGGGAGAGAGGGAGACAGAAGAGAGAGGGAGAGAGATAGAAGTAAGACTGTGAGGCAGAGAGGGAGACAGACAGAAGAGAGAGGGAGAGAGATAGAAGTAAGACAGTGAGGCAGAGGGAGACAGACAGAAGAGAGAGATAGAGAGATGGAAGTAAGACAGTGAGGCAGAGAGGGAGACAGACAGAAGAGAGAGGGAGAGAGATAGAAGTAAGACAGTGAGGCAGAGAGGGAGACAGACAGAAGAGAGAGGGAGAGAGATAGAAGTAAGACTGTGAGGCAGAGAGGGAGACAGACAGAAGAGAGAGATAGAGAGATGGAAGTAAGACAGTGAGGCAGAGAGGGAGACAGACAGAAGAGAAAGGGAGAGAGATAGAAGTAAGACAGTGAGGCAGAGGGAGACAGACAGAAGAGAGAGGGAGAGAGATAGAAGTAAGACAGTGAGGCAGAGAGGGAGACAGACAGAAGAGAGAGATAGAGAGATGGAAGTAAGACAGTGAGGCAGAGAGGGAGACAGACAGAAGAGAGAGGGAGATAGATAGAAGTAAGACAGTGAGGCAGAGAGGGAGACAGACAGAAGAGAGAGGGAGAGAGATAGAAGTAAGACAGTGAGACAGAGAGGGAGACAGACAGAAGAGAGAGATAGAGAGATAGAAGTAAGACAGTGAGACAGAGAGGGAGACAGACAGAAGAGAGAGATAGAGAGATAGAAGTAAGACAGTGAGGCAGAGAGGGAGACAGACAGAAGAGAAAGGGAGAGAGATAGAAGTAAGACAGTGAGGCAGAGGGAGACAGACAGAAGAGAGAGGGAGAGAGATAGAAGTAAGACAGTGAGACAGAGAGGGAGACAGACAGAAGAGAGAGATAGAGAGATGGAAGTAAGACAGTGAGGCAGAGAGGGAGACAGACAGAAGAGAGAGGGAGAGAGATGGAAGTAAGACAGTGAGGCAGAGAGGGAGACAGACAGAAGAGAGAGATAGAGAGATGGAAGTAAGACAGTGAGGCAGAGAGGGAGACAGACAGAAGAGAGAGGGAGAGAGATAGAAGTAAGACAGTGAGGCAGAGAGGGAGAAAGACAGAAGAGAGAGGGAGAGAGATAGAAGTAAGACGGTGAGGCAGAGAGGGAGACAGACAGAAGAGAAAGGGAGAGAGATAGAAGTAAGACTGAGGCAGAGAGGGAGAGGCGAGGGAGAGAGATAGAAGTGAGGCAGAGAGACAGACAGACAGAAGAGAGACTGGCAGAGACAACAGTCAGATGAATAGGACACAGCTAGACAGGCAGATAGGATACCAGACAGAAAGGAGACAGTATGAGAGCCAGACAGACAGACAGAAAAGAGGCAGAAATGCAAACCAAAAAAGAAGACGAAACAGACAAATGCAAAACAGAAAAGGGACAGATGGAGGGAGATAAGCAGAAAGGGGCAGTTGGACAGAGAGAGGGCAGGTAGAGAGACAAGTTGGACATTGAGAGAGGGCAGGTAGGGAGACAAGTTGGATATTGAGAGAGGGCAGGTAGAGAGACATGGCAATGAGGCGGCTAAAGAGGGGAGAGGAAGATAGTCAGCAAGACAGACAGCAATTGACAGAGACCCAGAAGAAGGTAGAATGTGAGATGAGAGTCCCCAGGACGTCTTGCTATGCTTTATGCACACACACACACACACACACACACACACACACACACACAAACACACACACACACACACTGATTCTTTAGTGGTCCCTTTCTATTTAGTCACGGTAGCAGGTGGTCATATATATTTATACATCTTCAAGTGTTTGTTTATTTGTGCTCGTGTGTGTGTGTGTGTGTGTGTGTGTGTGTGTGTGTGTGTGTGTGTGTGTGTGTGTGTGTGCGTAAAGGCGAGCGCTCACAAGCTTGCACCCTCGTCTGCATGTGTGCATGTCTTTATATTATGTCCATGTTGTGGGTCTGTTTGTCGCCTTGAATCACATTTCTCTCTGCAGCTGTTTGTCACACATCTCACTGTCTGCAGGTGTGTTGTGTGTTCTGCGTATCTGAGTTGATATGGACTATCCATTTTGCAGTTATATTGTGTTGTATTGTGTGTCTGTGATCAGTTGTGTGTGCGTGTGAGGGTGTGTGTAGGGGAATCGGGGAGTCTGTGTGACCCCCCCCCCTCTGAATATGTGAGCGTGCTTATCTGGGAGTTAGGTGTTTCTGTATTAATGAGATGTAAGTGTTCTTGTGTGTGTGTGTGTGTGTGTGTGTGTGTGTGTGTGTGTGTGTGTGTGTGTGTGTGTGTGTGTGTGTGTGTGTGTGTGTAAAAACCATTAGAGGGTGCTTTTGACAGATAACGGTAAAGTGCTCCTGAGGCTTAGTCCTGTGTGTGTGTGTGTGTGTGTGTGTGTGTGTGTGTGTGTGTGTGTGTGTGTGTGTGAGTAAATTGGATGTGTCTGTGCGTGTGTGTGTGTTTATGCACGTCTTCACTCGTGTTTACGTGTGTGTGTATTGTGTGCTATTGATAAAAGTACTGTAAGTGATCTGGCCTACTGGCGTGTGAATGCTGGTGTGTGTGTGTGTGTGTGTGTGTGTGTGTGTGTGTGTGTGTGTGTGTGTGTGTGTGTGTGTGTGTGTGTGCGCGCCTGCTAACAGTAAGTGCTCTTGTGGCCTACCGCTGAACAAACTAATTAAGCAACAAACGCTGCTTCAAACCAACCAGAAAATTACCTCCCAACTCCAACAGGACGACCCAAGGACAGACACGCGGGTTCTCCGTTACACTCCGTCCCAACACACGGCCTAACAATAGCTGAGCTGGTTTACCGAAGAACCAGAACGTGTCATTTTCAACACCCCAGCGAGCCCCGCTGGGGTGTTTGTATTTCATTGTTTGCATGTTTGCGAGTTTGTATTAGTGTAGGCTGCACAAACACAACACGACACGCCATGATACTGCCATGCGGAGATGCGTGGAGAGAGGGGGATCCAGTTTCTACCAAAATTCGTTATGTGTTTAAGCTCGACGGGGGCCCCAAATCTATGTCGCCCCGCTCCTCCGAGCCGCCCCGGTCGCTGCTGCCCCCCCTCTGCCGATCCGGGGAGGGCTGCAGACCACCGCATGTGGAGTCACCAGCCGCTTCTTTTCACCTGACGGTGAGGAGTTTCACCGGGGGGGGGGGCGTAGCATGTAGGAGCATCACCCCCTCAGTTCCCCCTCCCCCCAACGGACCAGAGGAGGCGCTAGTGCAGCGACCAGGACACATAGCCACCACCTGCAGACACGGCCAACTGTGTCTGTAGGGACGCCCGACCAAACCGGAGGTAACACGGGGATTCGAACTGGCGATCCCCGTGTTGGTAGGCAACGGGATAGACCGCCACGCCACGCGGGTGCTCTAGTTATCATTTCTTGTCCTGATTTTGGAACGTGTGCTCCGTCTCAGAGGGCAGCGTAATGGATCGGGCTGATAACGGGGCTATGAGAAACTCACACCGCCGTTTTTAAGTTGGTGTTTCTGCAGAAGGTGGCCAAAGGGCTCTTTTATAATTATTCAACTGAGTAATTAAGGCTGTTGAACAGTTCTGTTTAAATGTTCTGATAGTAACCGATGTTTTTTTTTTTTTTTTTTTTTTTAGAAAAAAAACATGAAATGAAGCGGCTGGCTGGAAGTGCGCGCCAGCTCGCCGCTGAACTTGTTGACTTGTGTGCGGAGAGTAAATTGCTGGTGAACATCCTGATCAGTCAATATCTCACCGCCGGTTAATCCTGTGGTATTTCACTGCCAGGAGCTTCCAATTATGCGCGGCTTCCCAAGGAGATGCTGCTGACAGTATCAATAACGTCTATCTGACCTCCTCGGCTGGCCTCCATTCCCTCCCCAACTCGGTTCCTCCTCTCCTCTCCTCTTCTTGAGATCAAAAATGTCCCTGCTCGCCCTCCCGTGGTCGTCGGCGGAGCATTTGTGTCACTTTAAACCATTTCATTGAATTACAAATGGGTTTTCTCGTGTTCGGTGTGGACTGTGTACTCCAATCCTCCTACTGCGCCTATTAGTGCCACTGTTGTCCTTCTGATTAACAGTTGTCGCACTGCTGATGTTTCTCTTATTACCAAGACTGTTTTAATCCTTAACTTTTATCACGGCAGGTGTATGGTAATGAGAACAATGACGGCCTCCCTCTCTGTTCACAGTGAAAACTTGTGGCAGCAACCTGCAGGGGCCGTCAGGAACGTTCACGTCGCCTAACTTCCCAATTCAGTATGAGAGCAACGCACAGTGTGTGTGGATAATCACAGCTTCAAACCCCAATAAGGTAAATGTCTCTCTCTCCATCTCTCTATCATCTCTCTCTCCATCTCTCTCTCCATGTATCATCTCTCTCTACCATCTCTCTATCATCTCTATCTCCATCTCTCTATCATCTCTATCTCCATCTCTCTATCATCTCTCTCTATCACCGCTCTCTCCATCTCTATCATCTCTCTTCATCTCTCTGTCATCTCTCTCTGTCATGTCTCTGTCATCTCTCTCCATCTATCATCTCTATCTCCATATCCCTATCATCTCTCTCCATCTCTGTCATCTCTCTCTATCATCTCTATCTCCATCTCTCTATCATCTCTCTCTCCATTGCTCCATCTCTGTCATCTCTCTCTGTCATCTCTCTATCATCTCTCTCTGTCTCTCTATCATCTCTATCTCCATCTCTCTCCATCTCTATCATCTCTCTCTCCATCTCTATCATCTCGCTCCATCTCTGTCATCTCTCTCTATCTCTCTATCATCTCTATCTCCGTCTCTCTCCATCTCTATCATCTCGCTCCATCTCTGTCATCTCTGTCATCTCTCTATCATCTCTCTCTCCATCTCTCTCTATCATCTCTCTCTCTCTCTCTCCATCTCTCTCTATCATCTGTCTCTCTCTCTCTCTCCATCTCTCTATCATCTCTCTCTCCATCTCTCTCTATCGTCTCTCTCTGTCATCTCTCTCTATCATCGCTCTCTCCATCTCTATCATCTCTCTCCATCTCTCTGTCATCTCTCTCTGTCATGTCTCTGTCATCTCTCTCCATCTATCATCTCTATCTCCATATCCCTATCATCTCTCTCCATCTCTCTCTCCATCTCTGTCATCTCTCTCTATCATGTCTATCTCCATCTCTCTATCATCTCTCTCTCCATTGCTCCATCTCTGTTATATCTCTCTGTCATCTCTCTATCATCTCTCTCTATCTCTCTATTATCTCTATCTCCATCTCTATCATCTCTCTCTCCATCTCTATCATCTCGCTCCATCTCTGTCATCTCTGTCATCTCTCTATCATCTCTCTCTCCATCTCTCTGTCACACAAGAAAAAATGCTATTCAGTTGTACAGCAACGCATACTGTGTGTTTATAATAGCTGTCTTTATCACAAGTGCACTAACATACATGCAAGAATGCCTCTTGCATGTGCACACGTGTACATGCACATGTAAACATGGATATAATCGTCAAATACTCTACTTACATACAAGTACTAATTTCACAAGTGCTCATTTGAGTAAATTTTAGTGAATTTCCCGGTTGATCAAAGTGAAATGCATAATTAAAGTGTGGAACAATTACACAAGTCAACTTGAGCCAGCGGGCCGAGGGTCAGATGGATAGCTGTGATAGGGTGGCGCACGCCCCAGGAGGAATCCGATTGGTATTCAGCAGACACTTTCTCATTCCACCCAGGGTCACTGTGGCGACCGCACTGTCGTCAATAGCAACACCCACCTGCATCAGGGAACCACACACACGCACGCACGCACACACAATTGATATCGCTTTCTCGAACACCATTTCGTTGGTCTGCACATACGTTCCCTCTCTCTGCACATACGCAGACCCAGACCCACTATGCTACACTCTCGGTTTTCGAGGCATGCAATTAGACATACATAACTATCTCTCCATCCAAAACGCTGGCTCTCTCTCTCTCTCTCACACACACACCCACACACACATTCCTCTTCTTCAGAGTCCAAGGTCTCTGGTTTATGGCCTCGAGCGGTACATTCACTGTGAAGGCTACATGGTGTATGTGACTGTTGAAGGCTACATTGTTAATACCTCTCTGCTTCCCATGTGTGTGTGCGTGTGTGTGTGTTTGAGTGTGTCCGAGAGAGAGAGAGAGAGAGATAGGGATGGATAAAATGAATAGGGTATAGAATATGTAAAGTCCAGTTAGCACGCGTGGCCAATGCGTGTGCGTGTTCTGCACACACAGCGCTACAAAACTTCAGTTAAGACCTGCACACGACAACACACAACACACAGCTGTTGGGGTCCCGTAGTGGTTTTAAAATAGTGTTTATCACATAACGCTTGTTACACCGCTTCATCGGTTGCGAAAGCTGATGGATAAGCTCATGAATCAGCCTGTGTTATTGCCCGCTGTGAGTCCTGTCAGATCTGTGTCATCGCTGTCCAGCGGGCTGCTTTGTCCGTTTTACCGCGCTGAGATCTTTTCTTTACAACCAGAAAGACTCAGCAGGGGGCACGATTTTCCAAACACGACAACACAGTGCTATATTATGCATCATAGTATGATAAAGACACTATTCATTTGTCCGCGAGAGCACGACTGGCACGGTGGTCCAGTGGGTAGCGCCGTTGCCTCACAGCAAGAAGGGTCCTGGGTTCGAACCCCAGGCCCTTCCTGTGTGGCGGTTGCACGTTCTCCCCGTGTCTGCGCGGGTTTCCTCCGGGTGCTCCGGTTTCCTCCCACCATCAAAAGACATGCATGTTAGGGTTAATACTCCTGCCTGTGCCCCTGAGCAAGGCAGTGGAAAGAAGAACTGGAGTTGGTCCCCGGGCCCTGCAGCTGCCCGCTGCTCCTATACAATAGGAGGGGTTAAATGAGGGAGGCCCATTTCAGTGTCAGAATACGATGGCAAAATAAAGTGTCGTTCTTTATTTTTCTTATTTGTCTGGATGTTAAGGAAAGGAAGCTTTTTTTTTTAATTATATTTGAGTGTACTTTTGTTTAGTTCAGAAGGGCTGCTGAAGATAACAGGGGCTTTTAACATGCTTTCAATAATGCCCAAAATTGCAGCCTGTGTTAAACCTGGAGAATACACCAGTTATAGCTTGATAGGACAGGTGCCGGTCTCCAAAATGGGTCGCTTAGTGGATGTATTTTCAGAATTGTTTTTCAAAACCACTTTTATTTTAACTTTTCAACCACCTGCCAATATATTAAACGCAGAATTCAGATTACCATGACTATTGGTTTTATGACGTTGGACCAATTTAAAAAAACAAAAACAAAAAGCACCGTGGTCACAGCTTACCCTGGCTCTCCCAGCAGAGTACCTCTCTTTTATCACCTGTACATTTCCCTCTTTCTCTTTTATTTTCCCACCCAGCTGACTTTCACTCCACTGCGTATCAGTCTCCCCGGTCTCTCCCCCATCTCTTAACTCTCTCTCTCTCTCACTCTCACTCGCTCTCTCTTTTTTTCGCCCCCCCAGAGGCTTTGTCCTCAGAATTACCCGGCTTCTTCATTAAAGAAGTCGGCCTGAAACCATCAAATGACTATGCAGAGGGAGAGAATAAAAAGAAGGTGGGGGAGGGCACTTGAGGGGAAATTTCTCTGTCTCGCTGTTCTTCTGTCACTCTCCCCATCTCAGATATTGCACTCTCTCTCTCACACGCACGCACACACGCACACACACACACACACACGCACGCACACACACACATACTCGCACACATATTTTATTCCTCACTCTTTCTCCTCTCAAGGTAAAGTGTAAATGAGTTTCCATAACTTGTTCTCTCTGTCTCTGGGTCTTTTTCCCCCCATCCTCTCATCTCCACTTTCTCATCTATGTGTCTCTGTTCTGTCTCTCCATGTTTGTCTCTTCATCTTTCACCGTCTTCTCATCTCCATCCTTCCCCCTCAGTCGCTCTCTCTCTCGGTTCTTTCTCTCTCCCCCTCTCTCCCAGAGGTTAAGTGTTAATGGGGTTCTATGGCTTGCCGATGTTATTGCTTCATTTAGTTTTGGCAGAATGAGCCTTTAGAGCCAATTCATTCTCTTCCATTCTCATTTAACCTTGGAAATGGCAGGACAGTATGGCCGTTACTGGACTTTTCTCTTCTCTCCTCTTTTCTTCCTTAACTCCCTCGTTTCCTTTTCCCTTCTCTTCCTCGCATCTGCTCACAGTTAAACTACGTTATACGGCTCCCTCCCTATTTAACTTGTTTCTTTTTTCTTTTCTTTTTTTTCTTGTTTCCTCTTTTATCTCCTCAATCTTATTCATTCTCTCTCCACAGTCAAGTCGAACAATCAAATAAAGGATAGTCCCAAAATAGTCCAAATCACACCGGGACCAGAAGATAAGACAAGATCTGTAGCGGTTTCATCCCCGTTTGTTCAGCTGTTACCGGCTGTCATTAAGGTTGCCTTGTTGAATGCTAATATGGTATAAGTTGGTTGAAGGTTGGATTTACACAGAAGAGGCACCAATTATGCACACATGCAGAAAATATTATTAAAGTGTAAGACGAAAAGAGTAAGGTCTGAATGCTAAATTGTTCCCAAAAGCTATTTTATCTGCAACGTTTCAATCGAAACGCTGCAAATGAAATAGCTTTTGGGAGCAATTTAGCATGCAGACCTTACTCCTGTATTCAAGGTTGGATTTACATGCCAACTTAGCATAACCTCAAAAGTGTTTGCATATGCAAAGTAATACACCAGCCACTTATAGCAAAACAGTGCTGCACGTACTCCATATCAAATACTTTCTCTGTTAATACAGATAAGATACATACTCTGTTAATACTGATAAGGAAAACAGAAAGGGGGAGAAATACACAGAACCAATGAAATATATGTAGGAAAGGTAGGAAAACTGAATTGAGTCACTAGGGCTATGGTTATGGCTATGGTAACGAAAGGGTATGCACATAACATATGTCAATAAAGCAGAAGGCAGAAATGGATTTATATGACCAGCAATGGTTTCTTTTTTCTTTCTTTCTTTTTTTTCCATTGTCAATGGAAAGGACCAAGTCTTAATAGTCTTAATGGTCTTAATAGCAATTTCAGATTGATGTGATAAGCGGCTTTGATAATGGATGGATGGATGGATGAATGATAAGAAGCTTGGATAATGGATGGATGGATGGATGATAAGCAGCTTGGATAATGGATGGATGGATGGATGGATGGATGGATGGATGGATGGATGGATGGATGGATGGATGGATGGATGGGTGATAAGCAGCTTGGATAATGGATGGATGGATGGATGGATGGATGGATGGTAAGCAGCTTGGATAATGGATGGATGGATGGATGGATGGATGGATGGGTGATAAGCAGCTTGGATAATGGATGGCTGGATGGATGGATGATAAGCAGCTTGGATAATGGATGGATGGATGGATGGATGGATGGATGGATGGGTGATAAGCAGCTTGGATAATGGATGGCTGGATGGATGGATGATAAACAGCTTGCACAATGGATGGATGGATGGATGGTAAGCAGCTTGGATAATGGATGGATGGATGGATGATAAGCAGCTTGGATAATGGATGGATGATAAGCAGCTTGGATAATGGATTGATGGATGGATGGATGGATGGATGGTAAGCAGCTTGGATAATGGATGAATGGATGGATGATAAGCAGCTTGGATAATGGATGGATGGATGGATGGATGATAAGCAGCTTGGATAATGGATGGATGATAAGCAGCTTGGATAATGGATGGATGGATGGATGGATGAATGGTAAGCAGCTTGGATAATGGATGGATGGATGGATGTTTTAGCACTCCAAACAGTGAGAGACAGAGATTAAAAATAAAAAAAGCTCAACTTTAAGAACAAGATAGCCAACGTCCCAACGGTGATAGCCATGTCCAACATTCCTCACATGGGTCTGTGTAGAGCCGCTAACTTGGACAGAGGTCTGTGTGGAGAACAGAAAGACACGCTGAAACACATTTTCATAAGCTAACTCTCGACACAGCGATACGATTTATACCTACCCCACAAACATCCGGAACGACCGAGTAGACCGACTGACTGGAATCGCAAAGACTGACCAACGTCTGAAAATGAATGATAACTAGACCTGCAAACAAAACACCCACAGTGCTCTTTGGCTCGGCTGTGAACGGGATGGTCTTCCCCTCACAAGCGATCACTGTGGGTGAGTTAGCTCGTAGCGACTGCAAGTACAGTTACAGTGGTTAAGATTAGTTAGTGGGCAAGTTTAGGGTTAAAGGTAAATTTCATAATCAGTGGTTTTGTTTGTGTATTTGTGTGTGTGCGTGCAATCAGTACTGATGAGAAATGTAGTCGACTGAAGCAGTAAAGTCCTCACTGAGTACTGTATTGATGGAGAAAGCGGTGTTCTCCCGCTCCCAGTGTCTTCCCCACAGTGCCTACATATACCAGAATGCATGGCTGCATGCTAGCTTCTGTATTGTCGTCCATAAAGTCCTCGGTGATAGCGTTGTGGGACGTCATTTACATCATCGGAAAAGTAGTTTAGCCGAGAGATCGAGGGTGTGTTGTTTGAACATCTGTTTATAGTAGATTAGAGTAGTAGTAGTAGTAGTAGTAGTAGTAGTAGTAGTAGTAGTAGTAGTGGTAGAGTATTAGAAACCCTGCCAGGCTGTAGCTTTATCCGGCCACCATGATACGTCACTTTGCGTCCACAATAAAACTCGGTTTCAGCGCTCCAGAGATGCAGAAATGATCGGGAACAATTGTAGGTGTTTTTCGTGCGCTATCCCTGTCGCTGATAGACATAGATAAGGGTGAAAGGCTGGGAACTTTCCCTTTAAATAGTGCTTAATTTTATTATTAAGGTTAGAAAATTATTAAGTTGGGCGGCACGGTGGCGCAGTGGTTAGCCCAGTCGCCTCACAACAAGAAGGTCCTGGGTTCGAGCCCCGGGGTAGTCCAAACTTGGTGGGTCGTCCCGGGTTGTCCTCTGTGTGGAGTTTGCATGTTCTCCCTGTGCCTGCATGGGTTTCCTCCGGGGGCTCCGGTTTTCTCCCACAGTCCAAAGACATGTAGGTCAGGTGAATTGGCCGTACTAAATTGTCCCATCCCCGCGACCCTGAGAGCAGGATAAGTGGTTTGGATAATGGATGGATGGTATTATTAAGTTTAAGGTTAGATAGTGGTTACTGCTAGCTGTCACCGTGTTGAACAAAGAAACTGATAGGCTATCTTTGTCTAATCGTGTAGTTTTTGAGAGACTGTAGCTCAGTCAAAAATTCACGTCCTTCTTTGGTCTGTAGGGGGGCTTGAGCATCAACAACACTTTTACTAGGCATTTTCGAAGACTTGAAAATGCATCCTATGTGGTCGTTTACGTAGGACAACCAGTCTCATTTATAAAGTCACAGAGGGAGCATGTAAAAGGGAAAGCTGTCTTCTGTAATACCGTCAAACCAGCCACTGAGGACGCACAAGCCAGTGATTCTTAGTGCCGGTCCCAAGCCAGGATAATACCGCCATAGTCTGTTATTCAGCCCCTATCTGCACCCACCTTAGATCTCTGACTCTGTCTTTACACCAGGTGATTTGAGTTTCTGGGTGTTTCTTTAAGGTATTCCAGTGGCTTGTTATAGGCTAGGGCGGGAGGAGCCTTTCTCCACTTTACTGTTGCTGCTGCGACAAGCAGAGGAAGTGCTTTATCAAGCAGAAATCCAATTCTGTCGCCTCATTGGCCAGGAGCCAGAGATAGATGGAATGGTGGAATGGAGCAGCCAATTAGAAAGGAAGAGACAAAGAGGATGACGGGGGGGGGGGGCAGAGAGCGAGACAGAGAGGGATAGAGAGCCAAAGACGGATATAGTAAGAGAGATGCACATGGACCAAGAGAGACAGATACAGAGAGAGAGAAATGGATGTTTTTTGTGAATACTAACCAATTAGAGTAAAGGAGATATATGTAGGGTATTTAGTGCCATCCATTTCACGTCACAAACACAGACACTTGCAGAGACAGAGGCATAAAGAGAGAAGAATGTGCTGAATGAACACACACATAAAGGGGTTCATATAGGCAATTATGTATTATATGGCCATACTTTAGTTGTGTTCAACTCAAAGTGTAATAAACACACCCACACACACACGCACACACACACACACACAGTCATGTGAACACACACTGACAGTGTCTGTGATGTAGTTACAGCCAAGCTGTGTTTAATGCTGTGTGAACTGTGCTGATGTGATATTGGAGTAGCTCAGGAAAGGACATACGCAAAAATAGAGATGTCATGGTTTTTTGCACTACAGGGTCAAGGAGGGCTAGCATCCCCCCCCCCCCCACATTAGAGAGCTTAACAGCACTAGGTCAGTTTACGCTGCAGGGCTTCCCAACATGGGAGCCATCACGGGGTCAAACAGGGCTAAACACAGTTTAAACAGGAGGCCAAAGTAGAGTCAGTCAGCTTCCACCACAGGACCGGTATCAAACTGGGCTAGCATTAGCTCGCTACTATAATTATGTCACTGTGGGTGTGTGTGTGTGTGGGGGGGATATTTATATAATTGGCATGTATTTATTCGAGGGAGTTTTAGCAGGATTTTAGATGGTACTGGCTGTAATCTGCTCCCCTACTCAACCATATATATCTACTGACATAAAGTATCCGTCCCCTGGCACCGTTCAAGTCAGTTGGTGGTACAGCTTCCCTCTGGTGATTAAAATAGATGATCTTATCTTTTCTCTCATGTACCACTAAGTCGGTATAATTCGTAATGGAAGTATAACTCCTTTAAGTTTGCCATCTTCATCACCTCATTTCTCTGTAGTCAAGCTGAGTGATGGCGTTGTTGATTATTTGTTATCTGGCTCACTAACTCACATTTTATGTGCTTTTTAAGCACATGCCATTCGATGGCTATGTCACTTGCTTGATTTATTTTGATTTGAGCATAGCTAACTTCACCGCTGGCAGGCAAAAGAAGGGGGCAAGCTGCCACTTCATCTGCTGCCATTGAAAGGAAATCAGAATTTAGATTGCTCCGAGACCCAAAAGAAGTGCGCCAGGCAAATAAACCAACCCCATCTTGTTAATGAACGACAGCAAATCTTGTAACAAGACTGACACACAGATAAACAAGGGAACAGAAGTGAGAACACATGGATGGGGTTCAAGTACACTGAAAGTTGTTTATTTTTTTTTACATTTTTTTAGCTCTTCCATCTTCATAGATTCTGTGGTTAATATCCTCTCCAGGATGAGCTGTTTGTGCTTTAGCATCCACGCTAATGCCACCATGTGCCCAGGGCCTTGTTTTAGGCTTCCTATTAACAAAAAGCTAAGATTATGTGAGCTGACTGTAAAAAGAGAATACTTAATACTGAATCCACTCTTATATGCTTGGTAATAAGAGGATATTAGCATGCGCGTAGTAAACATGGCCGCTAATGACGCATGAGCATGCAGGAGACAGAGGAAAGAGAGGGAAATAGCTGTGTGCCTGCCTCTATTAATGAGCATTGGGCTGGTGGTGCTTCAGTTGTAGTGGGAGGTTTGGGATGATGTGAATCTGGAAATCCAGAGATGCCCCACCGGGGGGGGGGGGGGGGGATAGGGGAGGGACAGCACAACACCAGCACAACACCAGCTAACATCTATTTATCTTGTGAATTTGACTTTGAACAACTTCACTAGAAGATGCAGTAATCTCTCTGTGTGTTATTATGCATTGTTTGTGTATTTTGTGAGTAAGCCACATCAATTTTTAAAGAGATTGATCTGGAGATTGTCAATGATACTCAGATCATAAAAGTTAAAGTGTCCTTGTTGGTGTGTGTGTGTGCGTGTGTGTTTGTGTGTATACGTGTGCACGATCATGCGCGGGTTCAAACACATTTTGCCTGTGTGCCTTTTGCATGCATTACGTCATTCGGAGCAACTTGGAAGATTTACAACTCAAGTTTGCACATTAAACCTGACATGTGTACGTGTTTGTTTGTTTGTGTATGCTGCAGGTAATCCAAATCAACTTTGAGGAGTTTGACCTCGAGATAGCCTACGATACTCTGACCATAGGGGACGGCGGAGAGGTGGGAGACCCGACCACTATACTACAAGTGTAAGTAATTTTTTTTTTTACTGAGATTATATCATCAAAATCTGGATGTGAAAGAGATTCTACAGGCTTTGAATCAATTCAGATATATCTATTTACAGTCCACATCATAAATAGGTGATATAATAAAGAATAATATAGAAAATGATAGAGTATAGATATAGATAATATCGATAAATATGTGTATTTACTGGGCAGCGCAGTGGTTAGCGTGGTCGCGTTACAACAAGAAGGTCCTGGGTTTGAGCCCCAGGGTAGTCCAACCTTGAGGGTCGTCCCGGGTCGTCCTCTGTGTGGAGTTTGCATGTTCTCTCCGTGTGTGCGTGGGTTTCCTCCCACAGTCCAAAGACATGTAGGTCAGGTGAATCGGCCATACTAAATTGCCCCTAGGTGTGAGTGTGTGTCTGTGTGTCGGCCCTGTGATGGCCTGGTGGTCTGTCCAGGGTGTCTCCCCGCCTGCCGCCCAATGACTGCTGGGATAGACTCCAGCATCCCTGCAACCCTGGGAGCAGGATAAGCGGTTTGGATAATGGATGGATATGTCTTTACTAGCCACATCATAGATCTATTCCCACTGATAAAAGTACGATCGCTGTGTGTCCTTCACAATGTGGGTTGAGATCTTTCCATTGGTGAAGGTGTGTGCAGAGCGTGTATAATATTTTAACCATTTAAAAAAAGCCGCCCTGATGAAAAAGAAAATAAAGAAAAGCCAGGACAGGTCTGTGTTTTCACATTTTCCTTGTCTGTTTTTGGTTTGTCAGTTGAAATAGACATTTACCCATCATTATGAAATCCCATCCATCGACTAAAAAAAAGGAAAAAGAAACCCACCTCCTCCAGAGTGTAGGAGGTGTTAAGAGCCTGAGATGTGTGCACAACAAACTTGCGTTGAACTCCACTGTAAACCCCGGCGGCGAAGCCCGGGCGATTTGCACCGGCTTGGCTCATTACACCGGCCTTGAGGGTGACCGTGGACAAAAGGCTAATGAGAGCCATAAAACTGCAACAATCACATTAAAGTATTGTGAAAGTCAATGTCCCGTATTTATCTTGGGCTGACAACTTTGCCGCCGCTCTCTCCGAGCTGTCCACTCATCTGCTGCCTTGACCGGGTTCATAATTATGAGATGAAATGAACAGAAAAAAATGCACCACCACGTTTTGATCCAGGTCGATCTGTCAGTCTGTCAGTCCTGTCTCTCTGTTTAACTAGTCTGTCTATAAATCAATCTATCTATCTATCTATCTCTCGCTCTATGGCTGCATGTAAAAAACTAAAACATCTACTTTTTGGTTGTCTTGATGAATGCTCATTAATCCAGGTCAAGAAATCACAGAGCAGTGAATCAGTTCATCTGGACACAGCGTTTATTGAGAGATTCGGTGGCGCAGTGGTTGGCGTGGTCGCCTCACAGCTAGAAGGTCCTGGGTTCGAGCCCCGGGGTAGTCCAATCTTGGGGGTTGTCCCGGGTTGTCCTCTGTGTGGAGTTTGCATGTTCTCTCCGTGTGTGCTTGGGTTTCCTCCGGGCGCTCCGGTTTCCTCCCACATGTCCAAAGACATGTAGGTCAGGTGAATCGGCTGTACTGAATTGCCCCTAGGTGTGTGTGTGTGTGTGTGTGTGTGTGTGTGTGTGTGTGTGTGCCCAATGACTGCTAGGACAGGCTCCAGCATCCCCGCGACCCTGAGAGCAGGATAAGCGGGTCGGATAATGGATGGATGGATGTTTCATCACTCATCTAAGTGACCTCTTCAGTCTCAGCTGACTGCATGTATCCCCACCCTAATAAACAATACAGTGACATAACGACCGAAACCAACGATCGGTTTCATGTGCAAATTGCCGTGACCATTAACTAGAGTTACAGAGTGAATAGTGCACATGGCCATTATAACTCTAGTTAATGGTCATGACAATTTGCATACGGAACTGATCATTGGTTTCGGTCATTACGCCACTGTATTGTTTATAAGGGTGGGGATACCTGCAGTCAGCTGAGACTGAAGAGGTCACTTAGATGAGTGATGAAACGTTTCTCCCAATAACCGCTGTGTCCAGATGAACTGATTCCACCTTCCGTCACTACTTCTTGGTTATCTTGATTGTCGCTGGCCTTTAAGCAGCAAACGTGAATAATAATCCCTATTACTATTCCTCTCATAACTTGAAGTCAATTTATGAGAAGACTCCCCACAAATGTGGGACCCAATAACCTTTTCACATTCACTTATAGAACTGAAAAATATCTCGACTGCTGGAAAAATAACATTTGACACAGTGATGTCCCAGTGTGTGCTTCAGCGCTCATCCTTTTCTCTTCCGCCCTCTTTAATTGATGTGTCAAGTCGTTATTGTTCTGACCATTCTCCAGTACCCCGCGAAGAGACCGCAGACAGACGGCAGCTTTGATGCAATGTACAATAGTAAAGTCTGGATAAAAAGAAATGGATAAAAGAAATAGAAATTGTGAACAAACTCTGTACTGCGTTGATGTGACATTGAATCTATAAGGTTGGCGCTCAACCTCAGAGTTTATTGGACGTAGCAAAATTAAGGGAGGCAGGACTTGGTGACATTTTGCAGTCAGTCAATGATTTTGATGATGTTGATGAGGATGCCAGCAGTGATGTAAAGATAATGTTGTCCGTGTCCCAGACTATCAGGAAGCTTTGTTCCCGACCTGATAGTCAGTATGACCCACCAGATGTGGCTCCACCTCCAGTCGGACGAGAGCGTCGGGTCCATAGGATTCAAGATCAACTATAAAGGTAGGTCATAAGATGGCGACAAATATGTGTGTGTGTGTGTGTGTGTGTGTGTGTGTGTGTGTGTGTTGATGTGCTTGTGTATGCGAGAGAGAAAAGCCGAGAACAAACATTCAGACCACAAAAAGAAAATAATCAGATAAACTTAAGGCAGGTGTCTGGTTCTAGTCAGCCTTGTCTTTTTCTCTTTAGATGTTGGGACCTGCCCGGCTGTGCTCTGCTGCAGCACAAACTCTCTTACCAGACAGCCAGAAGTTAATCAAAGCTAAACTCTCTAGAAAATTGGATTAATGCTTGTGTTATATGTATTTCAAAACGCTAGCATTTTGTATTTTACCTCAGCCACCTCAGACGTTAGATTTAGCCGGGGCTGTTATGTTCCTTACACACCGTCGATGAACAACGTGATCACCATGACTAGAGAATTTGTCTCTCTGAATATGCTATTTATTATTTACTTATTTAAGGGGAAAGGTGTTTGGCAGATGGTTGGTCTTCTTCACATATGCTGGCAGCTATCTTTCATCCTCTGGTCTTGTCGGTTGCACGGACAGTTTCTCTCTTTGAAGATGGCACCCACTTGGGCTCCGGTCCGCCCATAAAAACTCCCTTCCTGCTGCTGTGCCCTTCGGCTGAGGCTGCAGAGAGTCAGTGAGCCACACCCTCCCTCGTCCAAAGAAGCTGGTCAACAACGACCAAAATGACAGCCCCATCATGAAGAAATCAGTCCCCTAAGTGGATCAGGAGAGAACCCCCCCTGGCCTGAAGATAATCCTGAGGAAATGTAGAACTTCACCCTCGCCACCACCAACCCAACTGGGGACACAACCTGACCAGACCACCCAGACTACGCAACAGTCTGATGAGGAAAACCTTTCAGGATCTTCCACACCTCCTCACTGATCTGTCAGGCAAAACATAATCTCTATTAACACATTCTGTATATTTATATATAGAATCTGTAGGCACGGGGCAAGATTTTAGTACCAGAAGCGTTCTGGTTTCTGTTTCCGTTGTAGTCTGAGCAGTATTGACCAATCACATTTGAGTAGGCACCAATTTCTACAGGGACGTGCTTTGGTTGCATGTTGGCAACAGTCCGTGTGGGGAGCAGAAGAGGCGGATCGCATTGGCCGAAATGTCGTCTGGACCAAAAACACCTACAGAAAGTATCGATGTTTGTGTACTGTGTGGAGAAACGTGCAGCTCGTGTTGACTACTTGTGAAACGATCTGGTCGTGGACGTTGTCTCTCAACTCCCAGCTCCCTTCTTGCGTCTCAAGTTGCTAATCGGACTGTAAACAGTGATGGGAGCATGGAAGAGGAAGTCTTGGTAGGAAACGGGAGCGAGCAGCCAGCAGCTACACTGGAAGCCCCGAAATATTGGCCGTCTGATGACAATTTAGCCTCTGGGTTCCGAGATTGGGCAGAACATAGAATGACATGCTTTTGCATTAAATAGGTTTATGTTGCAAGTTATACTTAAATTCACATTTTCTTAATTTGGAATCATTTTGTAAAACCCACGTCCTCCTCCAAATGTTTTGTCAGAATTCAGCTTGTTGTCTCCAAAGCAAATGCATTATCAGCAATATCTAGTCGACCAACAAAACCCTGCTCCTGTTCTACTTGAAAACATTTCCATTGGGCGTCCGGGTGGCGTAGTGGTCTATTCTTTTGCCTACCAACACAGGGATCTCCGGTTCGAATTCCCATGTTACCCCCGGCTTGGGTGGGCATCCCTGCAGGCTGTGTCTGCGGGTGGGAAGCCGGATGTGGGTATGTGTCCTGGTCGCTGCACTAGCGCCTCCTCTGGTTGGTCGGGGCGCCTGTTCAGGGGGGGAGGGGGAAATGTGGGGGGGGGGGGGTAGCGTGATCCTCCCACGCGCTACTTCCCCCCCGGTAAAACTCCTCACTGTCAGGTGAAAAGAAGCGGCTGGGGACGCCACGTGTATGGGAGGAGGCATGTGGTAGTCTGCAGCCCTCCCCGGATCGGCAGACGGGGTGGAGCAGTGACCGGGACGGCTCGGAAGAGCGGGGTAATTGGCTGGGTACAATTGGGGAGAAAAGGGGGGTGGGATCCCAAAGGAAATCCCTTTTCCATCATTCTCTTAGTGCAGATCTTAGGCAGATCTATCTGTTGTGTACAATTGTTCTTCAGCAGCACGTATTGATGTGCGCTGTAATGAAAGTAAGGCGAGAGTGATGTGCCACAGAATATGACTTTGTATGACCATAGCGTAGACTAGACTACACAGGCAGACAAACGGAAGCATGTAAGCAAACGCCTGTGGTTTTGAACCATCTTTAAATCATTAGTCATTAGTTAAGGGCCTCCATCCACAGTATGGCCGTGGAGCTCTTCATCAGTAATTTCCCCAAAGATATCAATAGGGAAATTAATGAGGAGAGACGGCGTGTAAAAGGAATCCATGCTTATAATGAGGCTCTATGGCGGGAGCTTGATCATTCGAGACCGCTGCTTGATTTGCAGCCGTTCGGCTATCCGTGCAGATCTCAACGCCGTAAAGCAGAATGGCAGAATATAGCCGAGGCCGCGGGACAAGTCGGACCCCGGCGTCCCGGCGTACGCCGAAGTGAAAAAGGCGGCGGAGCGAATTTCACGGTGTTCGTGAGTTGCAAAGTTGGACTTTGCTGACACGGCGGAAGGAGAGAGGAAAAAAAAAACCCCGGCGTAAACCGTTCACCTGATATGGCTGAGAATATCCCCAAATTAAGGCTGGCTGGTTCGCTCAGATTCAGACGCCCGAGAAAATCCCATCAACGCGCCCTGTAAGATGAATGTGTTTGTCAATGCGTGTCAGCTCCGTCAACGAGGAGATTTACTATAAAGGTGGGTGCTTGTGGTGTTAGTGGCCGGCTATAGCTGGTGTATAATTGTGGATATAAAGCGACTGAAATGGTGCATGTGTGTGTGCTTCTTTGTGAAAAGTTGGGTGCGAGTCAATAATATAGTGTGTGTTAGAGAGACGGAAAGAGAATTTTTGTGCGAGACTGTGCATACGAGCACTGTGGTTGTGTGTGTGTGTGTGTGTGTGTGTGTGTGTGTGTGTGTGTGTGTGTTCTTAAAGTCATAAGCCATAGACCCCCGGCCATGAAATATAAACATTATCTCAACTCTGGCCTTGCTGCAAACTCTAGCCTTGTGTGTGTGTGTGTGTGTGTGTGTGTGTGTGTGTGTGTGTGTGTGTCAGACAGGTCTTCCATCACCAAACCAACAGACCTCAACTCACCTCTATCGCTCCTTCTTTTTCTTTGTCTCTCAGCTCCTCTTTTCCTGTTATTATTTATCTTCCTTCTTCCCTAATTCTCTGTCGCGGCATCTTCAGCCCCTCCATCACTCCCCCCCCCTCCCCTCCATCCCATTTGTTTTCTAATTCACATGCGTTTTGTCTCTCTGTGACTGTCTGCGCATTCGTTCTTAGTCCAGCTCTTCTTCCCTCCCGTCCCTTTCTCTCTGTCTCTCTCTTTCTGTCTCTTGTTTGTCTCTTTCTTGTCACTCCTATTATGTCTTTTTTCTCTCGCTTCCTCTGTCAACCCTGGTCGCTCTCTCTCTCTCTCTTCTTCCCTCTCTTCCTTTTTTCTGTCCTTTTTCATCTCCTGTGCTCTCTCTCACTCTCTCGTTTGTCTCTCTCTTTCACTCCTATTACGTCTTTGGTCTCTTGCTTCCTCTGTCAACCCTGGCCTCTCACTCTCGCTCTCCCTCTCTCTCTCTGTCTTGCTCTGTCTCTCTCCCTCCCTCCCTTCCTTTTTTTTCTGTCCTTTTCATCTCCTGTGCTCTCTCTCTCTCTCTCTCTCTCTCTCTCTCTCTCTCTCTCTCTCTCTCTCTCTCTCTCTCTCTCTCTCTCTCTCACTCTGTCCCCTTACACCCATTTCTTTTCTTGTCACTATTCCCTTATAATTAAAGCCAAGGTCATCACCCCGACACCACTTTGACCCCACTCCTTGAAGCCAGGCATACAAATCAAACACACACACAAACTAGCACACACACACACACACACACACACATAAATGCACAGATGCAGTACCACTGCAGGTAATGGCTGCCTGTACAGCAATCTCTCTGTCTCTGGAAACCATAATGTGTCACAGGTACAGACTTAAAAGGGCAGTGCAACATTTTGTTCTCCCCTTTTTCTCCCCAGCTGAATTTAGCCAATTACCCCACTCTTCTGAGCCTGGTCCTGGTCGCTGCTCCACCCCCTCTGCCGATCCAGGGAGGGCTGCAGACTACCACATGTCTCCTCCAATACATGTGGAGCCGCCAGCTGCTTCTTTTCACCTATCAGTGAGGTGTTTCACCAGGGAGACGTTCCTCCTCCCCCCCGAACAGGCGCCCCGACCGACCAGAGGAGGCGCTAGTGCAGCGACCAGGACACACACCCATATCCGGCTTCCCACCCACAGACATGGCCAGTTACGTCTGTAGGGACGCCCGACCAAGCAGGAGGTAACACGGGGATTCGAACCGGCGATGCGTGTGTTAGCTAGTCAATGGAATAGACTGCTACGCCACCCAGACGCCCCCAGTGCAACATTTTTGACACAGTCATTCACATTAAAGTTTCAGTGAGTTTGGCTTTGGCCTATGAATTAATAATTTATCATAACCTTATATACCTCCACACAGCCTGTAATGTGGTGTCGTTGTGGAGTCGGAGCACGTAATCTCTGTGTGTTTCTTTGTGTGTGTCAAGTCAAGTCCATTTTATTTGTATAGCCCATTATCACAACTTACATATTGCCTCAGTGGGCTTTGTGTGTGTGCGCATGTGCATGTGTGTGTGTGTGTGTGAGAGAGAGAGCTAGAGAGAGAGAGAGACAAGAACAGTGTTACATGAATGTACTTTAATCCGCTGTAGAGAATAAAAACGGTCCTCTGTGACGTCACTGTAGAGAGGCTTTAAAGAGCCGACGGTGAGGTGAACGTCGGATCCACACATCCGTGTTTCAAATACAGATGTTTTGATTTTGGATGAAGTGGCCATATGTGAAATGAGTTGACTGAAGGACCGGAACACACCGGCGCTGGTTGACGCACGTAGAGTAGGAGGTTCATATCCATTTCGTTAAAAATACCCACACCCGCGGCATCTAGCCTCGTGACGTCTGGCCTCGCGTCAGCTCACATCTACTTGACGTACTTCAACTGCTAACAACACTGTTCTGTTCTGTTCTCCGGTGTCAATGCTCCTTCAGACCCGTATCTTTTGAGCAAAAGTAGCACTAGTGAGTATATTTGGTACACTTTGGCTGGTATGAAACATCGTCAGATTTGCACACAAGTCCTAAACGTAGATAAAGAGAACCCAGTTAAACAAACGAGACAAAAATATTATACTTGGTTATTTATTTATTGAGGAAAATGATCCAATAGTACATATCTGTGAGTGGCAAAAGTGTGTGAACCTCTAGGGTTAGCAGTTAATTTGAGGGTGAAATTAGAGTCAGCTGTTTTCGATCAATGGGAAGACAATCAGGTGTGAGTGGGCGCCCTGTTTTATTTAAAGAACAGGGATCTATCAAAGTCTGAGCTTCACAACACATGTTTGTGGAAGTGTATCATGGCAAGAACAAGGGAGATTTCTGAGGACTTCAGAAAAAGCGTTGTTGATGCTCATCAGGCTGGAAAAGGTTACAAAACCATCTCTAAAGAGTTTGGACTCCACCAGTCCACAGTCAGACAGATTGTGTACAAATGGAGGAAATTCAAGACCATTGTTACCCTCCCCAGGAGTGGTCGACCATCAAAGATCACGCCAAGAGCAAGGCGTGTAATAGTAGGCAGGTCACAAAGGAACCCAGGGTAACTTCTAAGCAACTGAAGGCCTTTCTCACATTGGTTAATGGTAATGTTCATGAGTCCACCATCAGCAGAACACTGAACAACAATGGTGTGCATGGCAGGGTTGCAAGGAGAAAGCCCCTGCTCTTCAAAAAGAACATTGCTGCCCATCTGCAATTTGTTAAAGATCACATGGACAAGCCAGAAGGCTATTGGAAAAATGTTTTGTAGACGGAGGAGACCAAAATATGGTTTAAATGAGAAGCGTTATGTATGGAGAAACGAAAACACTGCATTCCAGCTTAAGAACCTTATCCCATCTGTGAAACATGGTGGTGGTAGCATCATGGTTTGGGCCTGTTTTGCTGCATCTGGGCCAGGACGGCTTGCCGTCATTGATGGAACAATGAATTCTGAATTATACCAGCAAATTCTTGAGGAAATCTGTCCGTGTACTGAATCTCAAGAGAACGTGGGTCATGCAGCAAGACAACGACCATAAGCACACTAGTCGTTCTACCAGAGAATGGTTAAAGAAGAATAAAGTTAATGTTTTGGAATGGCCAAGTCAAAGTCCTGACCTTAATCCATCGAAATGTTGTGGAAGGACCTGAAGCAAGCAGGTCATGTGAGGAAACCCACCAACATCCCAGAGTTGAAGCTGTTCTGTATGGAGGAATGGGCTAAAATTCCTCCAAGCCAATGTGCAGGACTGATGAACAGTTACCAGAAAAATTTAGTTGCAGTTATTGCTGCGCAAGGGGGGGTCACACCAGATACTGAAAGCAAAGATTCAAATACTTTTGCCACTCACAGATATGTAATATTTGATTATTTTCCTCAATAAATAAATTACCGAGTATAATATTTTAATCCCATTTGTTTAATTGGGTTCTCTTTATCTTCTTTTAGGAATTGTGTGAAAATCTGATGATGTTTTAGGTCATATTTATGCAGAAATATAGAAAATTCTAGAGGGTTCACAAACTTTCAAGCGCCACTGTATGTATGTATGTGTGTGTGTGTATATATATATATTCAGACTTGGCCAACTCAGAAGCCACATTGATAATATTTTTTTTTCAGAAATAGTCAAGTCAAGTCAATTTTATTTGTATAGCCCAATATCACAAGAACCACATTATGACCCAACCTTTGTGGGGTCATAGGTTGATCTTATTGGGAAATTGGATTATTAACGTTACTGCTGGAAACTGTGGATCATGCTCTGATGGATTGCACCAACCATTACACACACAGAAGCCTCATGCAAGCAGAGCTGTCAGAAATTGGAGTTACAGATCATTCGCTGAAATACTCAATGCCAAACATTGTGAAACAACAAGAAGTGTTATCAATTTTCTCCATTGCACTGGACTCTACGTTAGGATTTAGCTCATCCAGTGGAGTTCTACAAATGACATGTGGAGTACAGCAATACGCCTTTGCTGCCTCTAGTCTGTCGCAAATTCGTTCTGCTTCCGGTGTGGGAAGATAGCGGTACGAATTCACGTTTGCAGCAGCCTTACCAGTACCATTGTGGGAAGATGGCGGCGCGAATTCATGTTTGCGGCAGGCTCACCCAGTACCATCCAAGCAGGGTCTTTGTCCACATCTGTGTCTGTTTATCTTCATTTGATGGCTGGGAGAGCTGGCACTGGATCGGCTGGGAGAACCTGGTCTTCTGCGTCCGGTGGGCCCAGGGACCATGGCCCTGCCCAGAGCTGCACCCAAAGAGGTAACACCGAGGGCAGTCTGACAGGACGCGGCAGCGGGGCAGGCTAAGCTAACTGCTAGCCCATGTAGACCGGCAGTTCCGATAAAACCAAGGGTTGTCTGGCAGCAGACTCGCCTAGCCTTGACTGTGTTTTTAGTGTCGTCGTGTGGGGTGCGGGGAGGTGTGTTGAAGGTGTCTGTCTGGGAGAGCTGGCATTGGATCGGCTGAGGAAGCCTGGTCTGCTGCATCCTGTGGGCCCAAGGATCACAGCTCTGTCCGGAGCTGCGCTCGAAGAGGAAACACAAGGGCAGTCTAATAGGACATGGAGGCGGGGCAGGCTAAGCTAACTGCTAGCCCATGCAGACTGGCAGTTCCAACAGTCATTCTGGCTGGCGTTCGTTCTCCTGGACAGTGATTTTTTTTCTCTTTAGTTTGGATATATGTGTTAGTTTGGATATATGTGTTCTTGTAGTTTTTGGATGTGTGTTGCACTGTTGGCTCTGGGCTGAGGGAAACGATGTTTTGTTTCGTTTCATTTCGTGTGTGCAAGTGCATGAAATGAAATGACAAATACAGTGTTCCTGATTCCTGAAGAAGAAGAACGTTATTGCTGCAAATGTCTCAGACAGTTTCTGGTGAAATATTTGATTAAAAAGGCATTAGAAAATGCAAAATTTGAGACTTTAAAGAGCCACAATATAGTCATCAAGGAGCCGCATGCAGCTTGCGAGCCGTTGTCTGAGTATCACCGATATAAATAATTATGAAAATCATCATCGTTTCCCTTTAAGTTGAAACAAACTCACTTTTGGACTTTTATTCATGCATGCACTGCCTTTTTGTCTGACTTGAGCCAGTTGGTGACAATATATAGTAGAGACCGACACATTAACCAGCAACAGTCCATTCATACTCCATGTGCACCTCCATAACAGGAGTGGGGCTTGAAAAGGAGGTGTCAGAGTATTTAAGCCGTAGGAGAAGGGAGCATAAGAGCTGACGGGCTGGGTTTTGGTTAGGGGTGGTTTATGGCTGGTGGGAAGTCTGGGGATACAAGGTTGGTTAACCTGCCACTGGCTGTCAGTTGTAGTTCTTCACTTCCCCCGCAACCTCCTTGTCGTGCATACAGTTGTTTATGGTTTATGGTTCTTCCACCCTTCTTCTTTTAGATCTCCTGTAAAACCTATTTTTACAGCAAAAAAAGGTTTTTAATGTCTTAATTCTTGTGTGATTCTGTTCTTTATTGTGTAATTTTTTTCAGTTTGTCTGCCTGTCTGTCTGTCTGTCTATGCATCCATTCATCCATCCATCATCTATCTATATCTATCTAGCTAGCTAGCTATCTAATCTGGCCATCTGTTCATCTGTCCTTCCATCCATCCATCCATCCATCCATCCATCCATCCATCCATCATCCATCCATCCATCCATCGGTCTGTGTGTCTTTCTATCTTTTTTCATCTTATTGTGAAGAACGTTGTAACTTTGGTATAAAAAAGGTGCTGTTATATAGATGAGGATTATTATTATTACTATTTCTATTATTTCATTCTTTTGCTTCTCCTTTTCCTCTTCATTCATCCCCATTTTATCTTATTCATGTTCCCTCTGTCTTCAAATAACTTGCCTTTACCCACTCCTCCCTTTTCTTTTCTCTCCCTTCCTCCCCACTCTTTTCTTTATTCCTCATTGGTGCCCCATCACCAGGTCCTCACGTCAGCTCTGAAGTTTGGGGTTTTATTTGAGATTTTTCATCCGTTATTTTTTTATGGTTTTTAATATGTGATGTATTTTATAGGAGGGGGAGATGTCAAGGTGGAATTTTACAACTCAGTTGACCCCGGGTGGTCTACTGGCCTCAAGCGGGAGCCGTTGTAGAGAGAGAGAGAGAGAGAGAGAGAGAGAGAGAGAGAGAGACTATGATGAGTATGAATGCATATTTGGGTGCTTTCCATTTTTGATACTGTTTTATGTCCAGATGCATTTTTGTATTTGTCTTTGTACACGTCTGTGTGTGCTTGGGTGCATGTTCTATAGTATCTGCATGGGTTTTCATGTTTACATCCTTGCCTTTGTTAGTTTGTGTGTGTGTTTGTGTGTGTTTTTCTGTGTCATATTGAAGTCCAGGTAACGGAACAGGACTTATTTAATCATACTGCACTAAACAGGATTTCATTTACAGGAACTGAAACACCATGAAATATGAACTCATGAAATATTCATTCACAACATAACCAGCCATGTGCCTCCATTTTACAGTCAATAACCTCAGTGCTGGGATGGCGAGCAAAACTCAGACGTTTCACACGCTTATGTCGATGTGTCTGTGCATATGTGCGTGTGCGTGTGTGTGTGGAGGATAGATTGGAGTGGTGTGCATGTGTGACTGCGTGTGCGTGTGTGTGGCTGTGTGTGCGTGCATGCGTGTGAGTGTATGTATGCACTTTAAAGGGTTCTTGCAGGAGGCCAGGCCTAGTCGAGCACAGAACTATATACAGCATTTCATTTTTTAGTCATGAATTATTGACTCATGTAATACCCAGTCCCATTGTAGCCAACAGTGAAATTGATATTGAAATAGCCCTCTCGGTTGCATTCACTAAAGTTTCATAGTCCAGAATGGATTGTTTCTCTCATATGGAACGCTAATGTGCTCCATACTTTCAGATCACACGCGCACACAACTTTTGGAAATCTTTCCTGAATCCTACCCGGCTGACATATTTAAAGTTTGGGGGACTCGCTGGAGTTCTCCTTTGAATTAATCAGCCAAAAGCCCTCTACTGCGTTCAAACACAAGGCAGAAATTGCCAAATGAAAGTTACTATGTCTATATTCCACGTCTCGTAAAGAACATTTAGATAGGGGGAGTTGGCCAAGTGCCACTGCACACGTACACTTCTAAAAGTTATTTAAGAATCTCATCAGGGAAGAGCTCCTCGGCATGGATCAGAGCTCTCTAAACCCCGTGCAGCTCGCCTACAGGACTGTATTTAAACCAACATACTGGGCACTCGTTTCAGCTTTGATGTGGAATTGGTAAGCGGAATTTCTAATCTTCCAACATCTTCCTTAGACAGCAGGGTAAAGGCAGTCAGGCATGAGCCTTCGTGGTCTGCACCAGCGATATGTTCTGTCTCCTCTGTGGGAAATCCTTGATGCCGGTGATGGTCTGAGGTCATCGCAGCAGATGATACAGCAGTTATAAGCCTGATACACAACAGTTAAACAGTGTGATTCGGGACTTGACATAGTGCTGAAGAAGCCCGTTTCCGCGCCATAATGAGTCCATCGAAAGTGCAAGGTCATTGACTAGAGAAGGAGCCTCCCCACCACATTCTGTGAATATCCTTCACTAATAAGAATTTTGTTTTTGAAAGAGTTGCAAGTGTTTGCAAGGAATTGTAAGGCATAGATGACATGAAGAGGAAACACCAAGGGTGGTCTGACAGGACGCTGAAGCGGGGGCAGGCTAAGCTAACTGCTAGCCCATGCTGACCGGCAGTTACGACAGTCATCCTGGCATTCACTCTCTTGGACAGTGAATGTATTTATTTATTTATTTATTTGATATGTTGGCTGTATATATGTGTGTGGGCGGCACGGTGGCGCAGTGGTTAGCGTGGTCGCCTCACAGCAAGAAGGTCCTGGGTTCGAGCCCCGCGTTAGTCCAACTTTGGGGGTCGTCCCGGGTCGTCCTCTGTGTGGAGTTTGCATGTTCTCCCCGTGTCTGCGTGGGTTTCCTCCGGGTGCTCCGGTTTCCTCCCACAGTCCAGAGACATGTAGGTCAGGTGAATTGGCATTAAATTGTCCCTAGGTGTGAATATGTGTGTGTGTGTGTGTGTGTGTGGGGGCCTGGCGGCCTGTCCAGGGTGTCTCCCCGCCTGCCGCCCAATGACTGCTGGGATAGGCTGCAGCATCCCCGCGACCCTGAGAGCAGGATAAGTGGTTCAGATAATGGATGGATGGATATGCGTTTTGTAGTTTTGGTTTTTTATAGTTTGGATATATGTGTTCTTGTAGTTTCAATATATGTTTCTGTCTTTGTGTTGCACTGCTGTGGGCTGGGAGAAACGATATTTCATTTCATTTCATTTCGTGTTCGTAGGTGCATGGAATGAAATGACAAATAAATGTTCCTGATTCCTGATATGGCAGTCTTGAGACTGAAACTCTTTGTACCCTCGGGCCAAACGAAAGCTTGTGGATATAAGTGGGAATATATTTATATTATACGCAAGCAATCTCTGGCTACTTTAAACTGTTTTGGAAGTCTGAAGAAAATCGAAAACTGGCACAAAAACATGGTGAAAATAAGATTAAATAAGATCACTGGCTTTAAGCAGACCATCCTCACCCGTGTCAATGTAAGATGAGTCTGTCGTTCCATCTAGTCAGCACCGAGTCACAAAGACCCTGTTTACACTTGGTTTTAAAATGCGTTTTGGGCGATCGGATCACAACAAGTGGACAGCGAAACACATCGCCGTTTACACCTGTGTCTATCACACGTCTCCAAATGTGTCCTGCTGACCACTTGTGATCAGATTTCGTTACTCCGAAGAAGAAGAGGAAAATGTCGTTACTATCTACATCTTGCTGGGGACGCATCAGGACACATTAGCATTTACACTACAAAAGATGTGTGGTCAAATGCGTCCCGGACCACCTCGGCAAGTGATTTGAGTAACCGGTTCACAAAATGGTGGTCGTTTACGCTTGTATTTAGTGCTGTCCACTCATGAGCCGATCGCAAAAAGCACATTTTAAAACCATGTAACGGGGTCAACGGGGTCTGTAAGTGTAAACGGGGTCATAGAGAAGTGCAAACACGCTCTTCTTCTCATATAGGTTCAGTCAACCCAAGTTGAATTTAACAGACTTTACGTCCTTGACGAATGTTAATTTGTTCATTTAGAAAAACTTGTGAGTTTTCTGGATATTTTGTGTCCCGTATGTATTAACTGTGTGAACAATCAAGTGTCACGCAGAATATATTGATGTACACGCAAGGCTCGGCGTTTTCGGTTTTTACCGATTTTCACCGGAAAATACCCAGATTTTTAAACTGATTTTCACCTGGATTTTATGTTTCCACGGAACCAAACTTGTTCCTGTTCGTGTGAGGTTACGTAACAGTGTCCTCTTGTGGCGAAATTCGGCATGCTGGATGGCTTTGGAAAATAAAAACCGAAAACGCTGAGACCTTGTGTACATGGTACACAGTCTGAAATACAATGGAAGGAGACATATCCGGATGTCCCGTCTGGGCGATGTATCCAGTACTTTCTACCGCACGGCCAGATACAGCCTCCTCCCGTGTATTTGAAAAAGTACTGAGAAATGCAAATACAGTACTAGATGGTCAACATGAAATCAGTCAATAAATCCTCAGTTTAATCAGAAATATAATCAGCACACTTGGTTTCAGCAGTGTCACAGAAGAGTGTTTTATCTTATCGTATGCCCCCCCCCCCATTTTCATTTTTTGCTCAGAATCCATGTGTACTTGCTTTAGATCTAGGTGGACATTTTTGTGTGTGTGCGTGCATATGTTTGTGTGTGTTCTTGTGTGTGTTCCCGCGGAGATTCTTGTGTGAACATAATGGAATATTATAGAACAGAACTGAATGGGGAACAGTGAGCAATCACACACAGAATATTAAATGTGTACACACACACACACACACACACACACACACACACACACACACACACACACACACACACTCAAAGGAGTGTAATCCCCTTGTGCTTCCTTCAACCTTGTTGCTACAAACCCAATAGGATTATTTGAGTGACACAGGAGTGTGTGTGTGTGTGTGTGTGTGTGTGTGTGTGTGTGTGTGTGTGTGTGTGTGTGTGTGTGTGTGTGTGTGACAGAAGAGAATGAGTGTGTAACAGAGACAATGTCTGTATGTGGGATTATTGTGGTTTCCGTAGCTGTGTTATCATTTATTTTGTTGGTATTTTCATACCTTTATTAGATAGTGACAGTGGAGACAGACAGGAAATGGGCAAAGAGAGGGAGGGGTGTGACATACAACAACGGTTGCCGGCTGGATTCGAACTGGCGACAGTTACGACCGTGTGTCCATATGGTATGCACGCTAACCATCTTGTTATGAAGGTGCTCCTGTGTTGTCATTTATAATGGTATGTGAATGCCTTGTAACAGTGTGTTACTTTGAAAGTGTGTGTGTGTGTGTGTGTGTGTGTGTGTGTTTCAGTCTGAGTCTTGTCTGTGTGCGTGTCTGAGAAAGGTGGCATAGGAACGTTCCGACAGTTTGCCTGTTCGCTCTCCAAAGCAATTTGTTCTCCATTTTTCTACCGGGTTCGTGTGTGTGTGTGTGTGTGTGTGTGTGTGTGTGTGTGTGTGTGTGTGTGTGTGTGTTAGGCAGGCTGTGATTAGTTGAGTCTGTGGCGCCCATAAAGACAGTGTCATGATGGAAATTAATGCAATACATCACAAACACGCACACTCACACGCACGCAAACACACACACACACACACACACACACGTACGCTGAGCGAAACACAAAACACACACGACGATGCACACACGCACACCTTTGTCTCTTGCCGTGGACCTCCACTGTAAATAATCCTGAAAATAGAGGAGAGGGAAGTTGAGGTTCGGTCCGGTTTGGTCCGGTTCGGTGTGAGACTGAGAGAAGGGTGTGGAGAAGGAAAAGAGGAGGATGGCTGCAGAAAGGGCATGTGAGGAAAATAAAGGTGAACAGGAAAGGGAGAGGGGGTATCTTCACATTGACGATGTCTGAATAGACGATTGTTGTGGGACACACCCTCATTAGAAAGAGAAGAACCTCCCCCGTAGCGTTAAAAAGAGATCTTTAAACCAACCAGCAGGCCAACATAAATCAGATCTCGAGTTTTTTGTGGCTTCTCATTTTTCTGCATCTACCTGTTGCATCTAGTGTTAGCTCTGACCACGATCTGTCCATTAGCAACATTAGATACTGAATATTCAAGGCTCGGCGTTTTCGGTTTTTATTTTTCAAAGCCATCCAGCATGCCGAATTTCACCACAAGAGGACACTGTTACATAACCTCACACGAACAGGAACTACTTTTAGATCCTCGGAAACATAAAATCCAGGTGAAAATCAGTTTAAACCGATCTGCTCCTTTTAAAAATCTGGGTATTTTTCGGTGAAAATCGTTAAAAACCGAAAACGCTGAGCCTTGTGAATATTACACAAAACAGAGTGGCTGCCTGCCTCATTTAAACCGAGACCACTGAAGTTATGTAGTTGTTAATGTGTCGGTAAGTGATCCTGGGCGTGAGTGAGCAAGAGTTAGCTATATTTTAAAAAATGTACCGCAAAAGTACTGTACCATTGGGCAGCATGGTGGCACAGTGGTTAGCGCTGTCACCTCACAGCAAGAAGGTCCCGGGTTCGAACCCCGAGGTTGTCCAACCTTGGGGAGGGGTCGTCCTCTGTGTGGCGTTTGCATGTTCTCCCGTGTCTGTGGTCAGTTTTCTCCGGGTGCTCCGGTTTCCCCCCACCATCGAAAAGACATGCATGTTAGGGTTAATACTCCTGTCTGTGCCCCTGACCAAGGTATGGCAAGACAAACTGGAGTTGGTTCCCGGGTGCAGCACGGCGGCTGCCCACTGCTCCCAGCTACACAGCTAGGATGGGTTAAATGCAGAGCGCAATTTCTCTGCAGGGATCATTAAAGTAATCAAAAAATAGAAAAACGAATCTGCCCCCTCACGTCTACCTAAGAGCCTCATGGACGTGTCTGACGGACAGCAAGTGGGTACCAATGGAGATGCCTTCTTGCAAAACACTCTCCTGATTGGCTAATAAGGAGCCGTCTCCATTTACAGCCCCAAGGGTGGCCACAGAAGCTTGATTTTTTTTAATGTGTCTACTTGATAGATGTCGAATAATGTAAAAATTGTTCTAAATCAAAATCACTGTTAGCCGCTTTAGCTTTGCAGCCATTATAGGCCAAGTTCAGACTAGGAGAGAAACATTCATTAAAGCTAACATAGCTAGCTAGCTAGCATGAACCATCATCAAACATTATTTACCGTGATAATTGTGCACAAATAGGTTTCTAGAGAAACTGATAACTCTTGTCGAGTTTATTCCCTTTAGCCTTACGACATTGCCAACGTTGAGTTTCGGTGGGGTCAAGAGAGGAGTTGAAAACACTTAACTGCCGTCCTTTTTTTTGGGGGGGGGGACCACTGCTGTGGCATCTAAATGAAAATCAGTATATACCTGTTGCCTTCTTACTTCCTGTTTCTGTGAAAAATGACCCAGAGAAGAGTGACGTCAGTTGTTTGCTTGCATGCCTTGCCTGACCTCAGCCTCAGTATGACGTCAGAGATATGGCTGCACAGTATATTAGCTATATAACGCAGTACCAAAATTAGACATTATCTGTGCAGAAGTCATTTTCGCTGATGTTCTGTTCCATGAGGTGTTTGATATTTCAACATTAGTTTTTAGGATCTAGCACACAGCCCATCAAACGTTTTTACCAAAAAGTGAGTAATGTTAATTGACAGTCACCCTTCATAGCTTAACATGGAGTCTCTGCAATTTCAACTTTGCTTTATCTACTAGCGATATGAAGTACCTCAGATTTCCCAATATAAAGAATTTCGTACTGCTGATGGAAGCAAAAGATTTGTTGAGGTATCATTCAGGTCCTGCAAGTGTTTCCAGGTTCACAGAGATGATGCTGAGGAAACGCTCTGATTTTTGTTGCCAGAAAACCAAAATCAATGTTGAGCACCCCTCACTTTGAATCTTACGACAGTTACATATGTAGTTTAAGATAATACATCGTGTGACTTCCCTTCTATTTTAAGATGGCTGACAGAGATCAAGCTAAATGAACCAAAGCATCACCGCTTACATGTTGTATTCAGTATATCAGTCAGCCATGACTTCAGCCTTCATTACGTTACAACGCTGAAGCATTACTGGCTCATGTGGATTTCTGAAGTACTCGTAAAGCAGGATCTCCATTTGAACAGAGACTCGGACTCAACATGGCTGACTTGACAAGGTTCGTCAACTTTACGCAAACCAACGCCTCTTTACACCTTGTCTTTGACAGAAATAGACAAGGAGAGCTGCGGCGACCCCGGAACTCCTCTCTATGGAATAAGAGAAGGGGACAGCTTCTCAAATGGAGGAATCCTGAGGTTCGAATGCCAGTTTGGATTCGAGCTGATCGGGGAGAGAACCATTTCCTGTCAAGACAACAACCAGTGGTCTGCCAACATCCCCATCTGCATTTGTAAGTATGAAATCATGTACATCAGTAATAATTTCATCTACTTTTACAATCAGGAACCAATCTGTCTCAAATCTAGGCATTTTATTCCTGCTAAACATAAAGCCATGTGCTTTCTCTTTTCAGTATGTAGTATTCGAAGGCATTCATTACTTGCACATGTTCAGATATTACATTTTTATTAGAAAACGATGGTCGTCTAACGCGTCCACTTGTATGTGTGTGTAGAAACGCATTAAAAGAGGGAGACAGCCTCTGAAGACAGTCTAACTACCTAGATCCTTATTCTTTCAGTTTTGTTGGGAATGATAAATGAAACCAAACAGGCGTCCAGGTAGCGTAGTGGTCTATTCCGTTGCCTACTAACACGGGTATCGCCAGTTCGAATCCCCGTGTTACCTCCGGCTTGGTCAGGCGTCCCTACAAACACAATCAGCCATGTCTGCGGGTGGGAAGCAAGATGTGGGCATGTGTCCTGGTCTCCGCACTAGTGCCTCCTCTGGTTGGTCGGGGCACCTGGGGGAACTGGGGGGAATAGTGTGGTCTTCCCACGTGCTACATCCTCCCGGTGAAACGCCTCACTGTCGGGTGAAAAGAAGCGACCGGCGACTCCACATGTATCGGAGGAGGCGAGTGGTAGTCTGCAGCCCTCCCCAGATCAGTAGAGGGGGTGGAGCAGTGATCGGGACAGCTGCAAAGAGCGGGGTAATTGGACAGGTGCAATTTGGGAGGAAAAAAGGGGGCAATAAAATAAATGAAACCAAACTATTTTACATGTGTAAGAATACACTAATGCACATGCACACTCTCTCTCTCTTTCTCACCCCCACACACACACACACACTTTTAAAGGCAGGTGTGATCCCCCTCGCCGAAGCCTTTTACAATCTAACATTTGCGGTGCTTTTCTCATCCAACCCTCCTGAGAGTGCAGGTCATTCATAATGCATGGGGATTTAAACAAATGGGTGTGTTCCCAAGCTGTGATCAGTAAAAGCACGGTTTGTTCGGGCAAATCTCCAAGTTGTGCTTCTAAACAGGAACCTTTACTACTCATTAGTCAGAGGGGCATTGACAACATGCAACACACTTTCGGTAAATCTTTATATGAAAGGATTTATTATGCCAGAAAATAAATAGATAAATAAATACACCACCCTAGTTTACCACAGTAGCAGGGCAAGAGTGGTGTGATTACTGCTTGGAATATTTATAAATACTGATTCAGAGTTCATCGTCTCAATACAGCAAACACGCCCGGTAAGGCTGTTGCTTAAATCGGGGTAAATGGGTTTATGCAAATTGTTACCTTCTTTAATAGGGAATCTCTGCTGATGATGGACTGACGACAACATGCCAATACTGAATATTTCCATTACAAGTAAAAGAAATGTTTTAAAAAGTGTGTGTTCACATTCTGGGCACATGTACATACAGCACGTGTTGAAAAACACCATTCATTATTAGCAGAACTTGTCTCATGTTTCAAAAGGACACTGATCGAATCCAAAGGGGGGGGGGGGGATATTTTGAAGTGTTGAGACAATTCGTGCTGGTAATAGGAGGCGTGGGTAAGCAGCGGGTAAATACAAAGCCTGACTTCACTTGAAAAGGCGGATGATGGTCCACATCTAGGAAAGTACAAGATGGTGGAATATGTTTATGCTGCAATAGGAAGAATTTGGAGATGTGATTGTTTGTTCTCCTCTATATTCAGAGAGGTATGCATTGACAGTTGTTATCACCATCTGGTATTGTTGTGTTTTTGTTTGAGTTTTGGGATTTTTGTTGACTTTGTGCACGCTTGTGAGCAAAAGCGGTTGTGTTTTGCGTATGGGTTACCCTATTTCCCTAAGCATTGCTCTTTGCTGCAAAAATATACGTTTACCCTCAGATAGTTTGTGCGATTTTCTTTTGAATATTTCAATAAGAGATGTAATGGTGCTATGACAAGAAGGCGTTTGTCAGTATACAGTGAGGTAACTTACTGTCGCTGTCTGTTGCTTCTCCACCCCCTCTGCCGATCCGGGGAGGGTTGCAGACTACCACATGCCTCCTCCGATACATGTGGAGTCGCCAGTCGCTTCTTCTCCCCTGACAGTGAGGAGTTTCACAAGGGGGACGTAACTCATGGGAGGCTCACGCTATCCCCCCCAGTTCCCCCTGCCCCCCGAGCAGGCGCCCCGACCAACCAGAGGAGGCGCTAGTACAGCAACCAGGACACATGCCCACATCCGGCTTCCCACCTGCAGACACGGCCAATTGTGTCTGTAGGGACGCCCAACCAAGCCGAAGGTAACGCGGGGATTCGAACCGGTGATCCCCTTTTTGGTAGGCAACGGAATAGACCGCCACGCCACCCCAATGCCTTTTTCTTGGGGAATCTAAAAACGACTCCCCACAGCTTTAACTTGCAAATAGAAAAACAGATTTATGTAACGTTGTATTACAAGAGACACCCAGGGTAAAGATGTGTTTTACCTGTGTTTTAAAATGCAAGTGAATCTCGGTAAAACCTCCACACAAAAGTTCTCGCTGAGCTGATCGCTTTGCATCTCTTCTCCACGGACTCAGTCAATCAACTTATGAATGAACGAAGAAAAAAAAACTGAAAAATTACCGTCTTTCTGGGATGAGATTTGTGGTGGTTTATGGTTTCCTGGGGATATGACGAGAGAAGATATAAATATATTGGAGGGGGTGGGGTTGGGGCGGTGGGGGGTGGGATTAATGGCATCTGCCCTGTTCTGGTGTTGACATCATTCAGTCTGACCTGTCACCATGGTGACCATACAGAGGGGTTATTATGGCCTGGAGGAGCTGTTGACCGATGTTACTATGGAGATGAATATTTAACTGAAAATCTCTACATCACTCACCCTCCCCTCCCCCCTTTATTCCTTATCTCTGCCCCCCTCTGTCCTCCCTCTTTCTTTATTCTCTCATCCTTCCTTTACTCTTCATTTTTTTCTTTTTGATTTGTTTTGTTTGTTATTTTTTCTATCTATCTATCCATCCATCCATCCATCCATCCATCCATCCATCCATTGATCTACCTGTCTGTCTGCCCCCCCCCCCCCAGTCCCCTGTATGTCCAACTTCACAGCCCCATCAGGCACGGTGCTCTCCCCAGATTACCCAGAGGGCTATGGGAACAACATGAACTGTGTCTGGCTCATCCAGTCGGACCCCGGCTCCAGAATCCACTTGGCGTTCAACGACTTTGACTTAGAGGCACCGTACGACTCCCTAACAGTCAAAGACGGCGAGACAAACGACGCCGTGGTCATCGGCAGGTTCTCAGGAGCCGAGAGCCCCTCCCATCTGACGTCCAACTCCAACACGCTGAGGCTGGAGTTTCAAGCCGATCATTCCATGTCGGGACGGGGATTTAACATTACTTATAGCAGTATGTTATCTATCTGTCTGTCTGTCTGTCTGTCTGTCTGTCTGTCTGTCCGTCCGCATCTTCAGCTGATCATCTCACTGCTTACATGAGCTTGATTTGTATGTCTGTAGGTTTTTCTTTCGCTTTGTTGCTCTGTCTACCCATAATGCATTGCTCCCATAGCCCTTTAGCATATCTCAGCATGACCTGTAGCATAGACCTTAAATGTTTGGACTAGAAGCCTGGTTTTAATGGATGTTTCATGCTTAAACCCTTTACCAATCAGCTCTGAAACTGTGACTTTATCACTTAAAATTTATTTTCACTAATTTTCAAAACACGCATGACTGTAGTGTCAACACTTAGAAGTACCACTTAAAAGTATTCAGAATTTTATATTTTGGAATGAAATTGAATGAGACCGTGTGTGTGTGTGTGTGTGTGTGTGAGTGAATAAAAATCACATCAAACTAATGATGCTAATAATACGCCCCCCTCCAGCGTGGCTCACATGTTAGCTTGTGTACAGAGGTTTCCATTTTTCAGATCTCAAAATTTACAAATGTCAGAGACGATTTAAACCAGTGTTGAACAGGACGGCGAATGGAAGGTTAGCGGGTCTACATTCACTAAAACTCGCCACACTGGTGTTCGTAGCTTCTTGCTGTGAAAGTGGACATCATGGAAGAAGCCGCAAGTAGACATTTGTGTCAACAACTGTAGATTATGGCTGGGGGTGTTTGATGACCTGAAGTTCTCACTGCTCTGCATTTACTGTGGCCTCTGTTGGCTCTGAATTAATGATCGTCATGACATTAATGTTCTTCAAGTCAAAATGGATTCCTCCCTGGTCCATTGCACACACACATGCACACACATGCACACGCACACACCCGCTCCACCAACATGCACTACTACCACACAAGGACACACATAGACACATGCACTGTCAAATGAACACATTACATATGCACACACACAGGGAATACAGCCACATGTACGCACACGCACACACCCTTTCTGCCAACATGCACTACTACCATACAAGGACACACATTGGTGCATGCATGCCCTGTCAAATGAACACATTACATATGCACACAGAGAACGACTCCACATGTACACGCACATACGCGCACACACCCTTTACACCAACATGCACTACTACCACACAAGGACACACATGGGTGCATGCACTGTCAAATTAACACATTACATATGCACACAGAACACATCCACATGTACACACACACACACACCCAAACGTGCAGTTTCTGAATGCTTTGTTAATGTTAGGTATTAGAGGACACATCAGTAAATGTCAGACAAATCCATCACTTCTTTGGCCTGGGGAGGGGGGTGTGTGTGTTTATGTCTGCATTTGTACTTGTATGTGTGTGTGTGTGTGTGTGTGTGTGTATGTTTGTGTGTGTGCTTGATTTGTGTCTGTAATTTTGATCGCAAATTCCCTTTTGTGTCTACAAGGGCCCATTCAGTATGTCACCTCCAATATCTCATCTCGTCCAGGTTTGTCTCTGTTCCTCTACAGCTACGGTTTACATCCATCCATCCATTATCCAAACCGGTTTACATATAGTTGTTTTTTTTTTTCCCCATCAGGGCATGTCAGGCTGCAATTACTGGCCGATTTGGACAGCCCAAGTCAGATTTCGCTGGCATTTTTATATGATGAGCCAGAACTCGTCTCAAAATATGCAGACTCACGAGCATTTTCTAGTCGTTTCGCAAGCAAAGTGTTGTTGTTTGCAATTCACAGTCAGAGGAGACGTGGGTCTGATGCTGACATCCAGAGATGCGATTTCGTAGCATCGTTATTATAATACTTGAGACATCATGTGTAGCCACTGCCAGTAAACGTCCACGCAGTTCATTTCTCATGTCCCGTCGATGACGTTTATCCCGTCCTCTGCCCGTGTCTTTCTCAGCGTGCTGTAATGCTTCCGGTATCTGCCCCGTAACACCTGTGACTCCTCTGTGTCTATTTCCAAGCCTTCGGCCATAACGAGTGTCCAGATCCTGGCATTCCAATCAATGCTCGCCGCTTCGGAGACAGCTTCCAGCTTGGCAGCTCCGTATCTGTGGTCTGCGAAGACGGCTTCATTAAAACCCAAGGAAGCGAGACCATCTCGTGTCAGCTCGACAGGGGGAAAGTCATGTGGAGCGGGCCCATTCCTAAATGTGAAGGTAAATATTGTTTGAAACACTGATGAGATTGCTACTGTGTCCTATTCCATACCTGGGCCATCATCACTGCTATAGCTAACGCTAGCAAAGACCCAGGGGGGCTGTAGTAGTCTCAGATGAGGTAGACAGGGACGTAGAGAGGGCTCATTTGGAGAGAAATCCAGGGAATAAGGTGAAGAGAAGACGGAGAAGAGAAATAATCCCGGTGTTGTGACCTGTTTACTTAAAAGTCAAGGTCATAGGCCGCTCTGATGGCGGAGCGGAATAAACCGCCGTTCTTGCAGTCCGCTCGTCATGTGGCTGGGAGGTTCGTATCCCAGACTCGCCGTAACCGGTCACGGCCAGAGCGTCCACGGGGTAAGGCCTTCATTAGGCCACCCTTACCCAAGGGATAGTGGGTGTAGATCAGTGTAGTGTTTGGGGACTCGTAGTTCTCCAGCGACCCCTCTGGCCCATCCGGGCGCCTGCAGCCAAGCAACCGAAAGCATTCTCCCTACGCCTCCTTCGCGGCCTGAAGGTGATGCGATCCATGCGAGGAGGCTTCAGCGTGTAAAATAGCGAGAGCAGCCGACGCGAGTTTGAAGAAAGCTGGTGTTACGACTATCTCCTTCCTGTGGAAACGTGAGCCAGGGGAGTTATTCGATAAGAGTTCCGGCCATATGCCATTGGGTTAATTGGGTGGGATGAGGGGAAAAACTAGAAATAAATTTATATATATATATATATATAATAAAAAAAGGCAAGGTCATAACGTTGTCTATAAATCAACTACATGTAATCGGATCTGATTACCATATGTAAGCCCTAGGAGCTGTGACCTTCTCCTTAAAGTCTTGTTGATTGAGTGTTTCATCATGTGACGAGGTGGTGAATTATTCTGATCACTAATTCGGCTGTGACTGCGATCGTTTGTCAATTAAAGTGAATCAGAGGGATTTTATTAGCAAAGCACAGTTTAATGTAAAGGGATGTTTTCCCCCTGTATCACTGTCGAAAACAACATGGGTAGAAATGCCACTTCTCTTTTATTACCACAAAACAAAATGAATGAGCTAAAAATTAATTAATGTAGAGGACCTCTCTCTCTCTCTCTCTCTCTCCCCCCACTCTCTCTCTCTCTCTCTCTCTCTCTCTCTCTCTCTCTCTCTCTCCCCACTCTCTCTCTCTCTCTCGCCACTCTCTCTCTCTCTCTCTCTCTCTCTCTCTCTCTCTCTCTCTCTCTCTCTCTCTCGCACTCTCTCTCTCTCTCTCTCTCTCTCTCTCTCTCTCTCTCTCTCTCTCTCTCTCTCTCTCTCTCTCTCTCTCTCTCTCTCTCTCCCCACTCTCTCTCTCTCTCTCTCTCTCTCTCTCTCTCTCTCTCTCTCCCCACTCTCTCTCTCTCTCTCGCCACTCTCTCTCTCTCTCTCTCTCCACTCTCTCCACTCTCTCTCTCTCGCTCTCTCTCTCTGTCTCTCTAGCCCCGTGTGGAGGTCATTACTCAGCCCCTAGCGGCGTGATTTTGTCCCCTGGTTGGCCTGGTTACTATAAAGATTCCCTCAGTTGTGAATGGGTGATCGAAGCAGAACCAGGAAGGTCAATCAAGATCACATTTGACAGGTGAGTCGCTAGGTGAACGGGACGGTAAGTATTGGCTGAGGTCTTTGATAATTGTTATCTGATGATTAATGATTATCCTGAGCTTCTATAATCTGTACATCATCTGTGTAAAGATTGAAAATCAGCGGTCCATCCAAATACTACGTAAAGGTGGGGGTCTACATGCACTAAAGAATGTACAGTATTTGAGGGCATCTGGGTGGCGTGGCGGTCTATTCCATTGCCTACCAACACAGGAATCGCCGGTTCGAATCCCTGTGTTACCTCCGGCTTGGTCGGGCATCCCTATAGACACAATTGGCCGTGTCTGCGGGTGGGAAGCCGGATGTGGGTATGTGCCCTGGTCGCTGCAGTAGCGCCTCGTCTGGTCAGTTGGGGCGCCTGTTCGGGGGGGAGTGAGGGGGAATAGCATGATCTGCCCACGCGCTATGTCCCCCTGGCGAAACTCCTCACTGTCAGGTAAAAAGAAGCGGCTGGCGACTCCACATGTATCGGAGGAAGCATGTGGTAGTCTGCAGCGCTCCCCAGATCAGCAGAGGGGGTGGCGCAGCGACCGGGATGGCTCGGAAGAGTGGGGGTAATTAGCCAAATACAGTTGGAAAGAAAAAGGGGGGAAAAATCCAAAAGAAAAAAAAAAGAAAGAAATACGGTATTTGTATTTCTGCTTTGTAATCATATTAAATAGCAGTCTCAGGGGAGCTGGTTCCTCCTGCTACCGTTAAATGGGGGAAATCAAGCAAAAGAGATGCTTTGCTGCAATGTCAATTTATCAACAGCAGGAAGCTTTTACCATCCCTGCCACCTCCAAGGCCACGACTCAGGACTCGGTGTTTGAAATGAATAATTTCTTTCCTTTGTACAGTAATATATCTACAGTATCTTATCTATGAAAGTCTGCAGCAAAGACTGCATGGAGGTGGTGGTGTACCACTCGCGAGAGAGCATCCTGCAAAAATAATGTTTTCCAATTATAGAAAATATGGCATGGTAAACATCGGTTTACTGTAAATGGTTACACAGCTCTCAGTTGTTGATATTTTCCCTAATGAATTTCTAATCGGAGGTTTACACCATCATCGATTCATAATGAATGGAATTTCATCTGGACCGGGATTGTTCATTCTGTCTGAGATGGTCACGCAAGACATTTCTTATAGACTTATACAGATTACATGCATTAATAGAATGTGGTCTTATGTTAACCTGGCTGGTGAGACTGGCTGGCTTGCTAATCCAGTTATTGCTTTTATTACTGTAAATACTCTTGAAATGATGAATAGGTGACAAAGGGAATATGTGAACCATCACAATCACCTTTTATTTGATATGGATCACATGGTGTCGACTGTAGGGGACTTAAACAAACCGAATGTGGAAGCTGTAATTGTATTCAATAGAAAGTGGAGTTATATATTGATCACATGAGCTGAATTTATCTTAGTTGGCTGGATTACAGATTCTCTGAGCTCTGAATTTGTTACGGATGCATTACTCGGTTTGCCGTTTGAGACCAGGGGGATTTAATCTTGGGGATTTCCACTTTATATTAACATAAAGTGCATTTAGCATTATGTCTTGAGCAAAAGCTTGAAATGTATTTTAGACAGGGTCTGCTTAGCATTTCATCCTTAAATTAAGTGTTCTTCTCGCGGTAGCGTTTAATCTGTTGGCGTTGTCGGATAAAATACATGTATCAGCAGAAAGAAAGCGTTTCAGTAGGAGCGAATGAATAAACAAACTTGTGCAGGTGCGTCGGATTTGGCCACAGGCCACCGTTGAGAAGAAAGGAAATCCCACATGGTGCTCTTAGTCATCATTGGTTTATTGCTAATGCTGTGGTCCTGCTGGACCTTCATCAGTCTGATCTGGTAAATTAATTCCTTTCATAAACAAGACTCGTCATCTCTGTCACCTTATGGGAGATGCCGCTTATTCACACTCTTACAATTCACAGGTGTTGGACATTATAGTTAAATCCAGAACATATATATAAACAATTACAATTAAACAAGTATGCTCAATAGGGATGAGGGCTTCAGCCTTTCAACTTTCATAAAGCGTTCGTCAACATATAATCACAGACTTCTGGTTGGCTCCCCAGCTTGAGGCTTTTTATGGAATTTCATAATCTAACCTGTAATGTGTGAATCCAGAAGAATCTCCCTTATACTTAGGTTATCTTCTAGATTACCCCCTCTATCAGAAAACTCTGCCTTTTCAGCATCGCAGGCTAAAAGTGTAAATTTGTGTTGCATCATTAGAATTCGCTGCACCCAGGTAATTCCTACCATTTCTCCAAAAGGAGCACTTGCATTTACTCATTCTTGAATGTGAAGTCTCCCCAACATATGCCAATCCACATGGGGCCATACATAATGGCCAGCCATTATGTAGATTAGATGGGAACTGTTGCAGGTAGTCTCGTCCTTACTACAATAGTCACTGCCACTACAGGGGGTGTTTTAGTTGTTATTTATATATATATATATATATATATATATATATATATATATATATATATATATATATATATATATATAACTTTGTTAAATGAAACACTCAATGGTAGGGAAAGTGCTCAACAAGTAAGGAGCAAAATAATCCATATATATATATTTAGATATATCAACACAGATACAGGAAAAAAGATTATAATGCATAGCAGTATAGGCCTGTTTCGTGCGTCTAGCACTCATCAGCTGCTAAAGTACAGGCCTGTACTGCTGCCTGTACTTTAGCAGCTTTCAGTACAGACAGTACAGGTGTCTCTCACTCATCAGCTGTGTGTGTGTATATATATATATATATATATATATATATATATATATATATATATATACACTACCGTTCAAAAGTTTGGGATCACCCAAACAATTTTGTGTTTTCCATGAAAAGTCACACTTATTCACCACCATATGTTGTGAAATGAATAGAAAATAGAGTCAAGACATTGACAAGGTTAGAAATAATGATTTGTATTTGAAATAAGATTTTTTTTACATCAAACTTTGCTTTCGTCAAAGAATCCTCCATTTGCAGCAATTACAGTATTGCAGACCTTTGGCATTCTAGCTGTTAATTTGTTGAGGTAATCTGGAGAAATTGCACCCCACGCTTCCAGAAGCAGCTCCCACAAGTTGGATTGGTTGGAAGGGCGCTTCTTTGAGCAGATTGAGTTTCTGGAGCATCACATTTGTGGGGTCAATTAAACGCTCAAAATGGCCAGAAAAAGAGAACTTTCATCTGAAACTCGACAGTCTATTCTTGTTCTTAGAAATGAAGGCTATTCCATGCGAGAAATTGCTAAGAAATTGAAGATTTCCTACACCGGTGTGTACTACTCCCTTCAGAGGACAGCACAAACAGGCTCTAACCAGAGTAGAAAAAGAAGTGGGAGGCCGCGTTGCACAACTGAGCAAGAAGATAAGTACATTAGAGTCTCTAGTTTGAGAAACAGACGCCTCACAGGTCCTCAACTGGCATCTTCATTAAATAGTACCTGTTAGAGCCTGTTTGTGCTGTCCTCTGAAGGGAGTAGTACACACCGGTGTAGGAAATCTTCAATTTCTTAGCAATTTCTCGCATGGAATAGCCTTCATTTCTAAGAACAAGAATAGACTGTCGAGTTTCAGATGAAAGTTCTCTTTTTCTGGCCATTTTGAGCGTTTAATTGACCCCACAAATGTGATGCTCCAGAAACTCAATCTGCTCAAAGAAGTGCCCTTCCAACCAATCCAACTTGTGGGAGCTGCTTCTGGAAGCGTGGGGTGCAATTTCTCCAGATTACCTCAACAAATTAACAGCTAGAATGCCAAAGGTCTGCAATACTGTAATTGCTGCAAATGGAGGATTCTTTGACGAAAGCAAAGTTTGATGTAAAAAAAATCTTATTTCAAATACAAATCATTATTTCTAACCTTGTCAATGTCTTGACTCTATTTTCTATTCATTTCACAACATATGGTGGTGAATAAGTGTGACTTTTCATGGAAAACACAAAATTGTTTGGGTGATCCCAAACTTTTGAACGGTAGTGTATGTATATATATACACACATACATACACACACACACACCCACGTGTTTTGGATCTAATGTCTTACACTTGTGAATAGTGAATTAATTAAGTGAGTGTATGAATAGCATGAATTCGTGTCTCCCATAAGATCACAGAGGCGACGAGCATCTCTTGTATAAGGAATTAATTACTGTGGTGTTTTCTGTCGGAGGCCAAGGAAATCCAGGCTTCCCCTGTTTTTTCAGACTGTAGTTGTCATTTTAATAAAAACAAAAACAAAACTTTGTTTAACAGTTCGGTAATTCTTTGGTGCTGTTGTTGCCATCTCTTCCCAGTTTCTCATTGCGTATTTTACAATGAGAGAAACAGCCCCCTCTAAAGGTTAGGTGGTGAATGGCAGTCAATGTGAGTGGGGAAACATTGTATTGCACCCCTACTGTAGACAAGTCCACGAGGAGGCCAGGCCGGAGTTGGTTTCCCTTTGGTGAAAAAAAAAATTGACGGCTTAACCAATCAGATGAGGCTACAGTCATGCCACTGTCAAACTGTGTTTAGTCGAAACAGATTGGTTCTAGACCAAGGGAAGGCAGCTGCCCTTTGCCCTCACACCGATCAAATCATAGCATGTTATCAACGTGATTAAAATGAAAAAAGAGGGAGATTTTAATCGTTAGCTTTTTTTTTCTTTTCTTTTTTTTTGCATTGATATCACCGTTAGCAAGAAGTGGCGTGCAGTTATGGAAGGCGGAGATCTGGAGTTTCTAGTAAATAAACAACTTTACCAAACTGCCACTGCAGCAGCAATTTAAAATGAAGACTGATGGCCTATGTTGACGGCAGGCCACCGCCAAAACATAGAGCTGTGTACAGAGAGGGGAAAAAGGAGGGATTCAGACTTTCAATGAAGACAATTATGTGCACATGGAGTGACTAGCTGGTAGCGCTAATCTTCAGCAGCTATTTTGCTGGCCGTCATAAGAATGGCCTTCCTCTTCAAATGGGGTGAGTGAAATGCACACCCCACTTCTCTCTGTGTTGCTTTAGTGTTGGCGGAACTGCGCATGTAGCTGTGTGCAATTGTTGATGTGGTTATATTGCTTAGCTGTATTGTGCCTCGCTTGACTGGATTTAGCCGCATGTGTTAGTCAGTCCACTGAAGTAGTTGTTTTATTGTGGTTGTTTGCACACAGAAAAAAGCACCACAGACAGCTCCCATAGGGCTATATTTTGTATAGCAAGAAAGTAAATAACTAGTGTGTGCAAGCCCTGCATCTGTATGATACAGTTTGCCGTGAAATGATACGGGGTTCTCTAACAGCTCATCGGGTTACATTACGCTGGCTGTTAAAGTGGCGATGTACTCCTGTCAGTTAAAGCGAGAATGCGGGACTTTTACATATAAACGAATGTCCGTGACATTCAAGTCCTTGCCAAACAAGTTCACACAATGATGATTGAGCCTATCACCGCCAGGTAAATCGCTGTATTTTGGCATCTGTGGCGCCATTCCCGCGCTGGGGCACCGGCAATGATGCGTTTTACGTCAACCAGCGGTGATTGGTTTGCCAGAGCTGAACTTCTGTGAGACGAAAGCGTTCACATGCCTCTGATTTGCTTGCCTTCAGGGCTTTATTCCAGAAAGCTTTCTTGCAAGCTATGGCGGGAAAACCCCTAAGAAGCGTCCAAGAAAAGTTTCCGATGCTCCAGAGAAAAAAAGAAACTCACTGTTCAGAGGGAGGATTAAAGTAAAAGAAAGAAAGAAAGTGAGGACAAACACGGATAATAACCATTGGTGTAGCTTCTCGTCGTTGGAGAGCGCTGAAAGAAGAGAAGTAATTACTCTAACTGCCAGAAGGGGGAGACAAAACTTCCACACTGCAGGTTTAAGAGCCCCCCCCACACATACACATACACTTACACAAAACACACACACAGATATAGACCCAGCAATTAATTTTGTCCACTGTAGTGGACATAGCGTTTTTGCTCATATTTCTCATAATATACATGCCACTTTATTCAGTCCTGTCTTCCCTTAAAGAGGACAACTGTTCCTTTAAAATGACGTCACGTGTGTGTGTGGGGTGTCCACTACAGTGGACATGTTGTAAAATTTGAACAAAATCACGTTTTAACATGTTTTTCTTTGCAATGTGTGTTTTACCACCCCAACACTTAATTTATGTACAAAAAAAATAGAAATTAAACATTATTTTCCCTGGGTCTCAGGAGGCTACACACACACACACACACACACAAATACTACATACACAAAACACACAGATTGGAGGTCTTGTCTCACTTGGCACTGATAAATCATGCATCGCCTCAGATCACTCCAATGGAGGCCCAGCAGAAAGGAAACGTTATTAACAGATGAAGTGTGTGGGATTTAATTTCTCTTCACCAACAGGAAAAAGAGAAGAAAAAGGGGAAAAAAAGTTCATTTTCTCCTTAACACTTTACTTTAGGGTGTCAAGGTACTCTTGGAATAGAAAAGGACACCAGGTCTCACAAGATGACTGCTGGCATGAAGTTAAATAAAATTATGTGCTACTATTGAAGTCATGACTCAACATCAAACCGCTGCGAATACATAATTAGTTTCATCCCCCTCCCCAAATAAATGTTATATTTCAGCTTGAAATCACATGTAAAAGACTGATTGATGTGACTATACCCGGATTTTTTTTTTTTTTGCCCTCCAGGTTTCAGACAGAGTTGGGTTATGACTTCCTGGAACTCCATGATGGACCAAACCTCCTGTCACCTTTAATCGGCTCTTTTAATGGAACACAGGTGCCTCAGTTCCTGTTCAGCAGCAGCAACTTCCTGTATTTACTGTTCACCACTGATAACAGCAGGTCAAACGCTGGCTTCAAAATACTCTATGAGAGTAAGTCAACAATGTGTTTTTAAAAATATGTTATGCACAAACACAAAATGCTGAAAATGTATCACAAAATATGCGTTCTTCTCACAGACGAGTGTAACCCAGAGTTATGGCATCAGATATTTGGTTGTATGCTCGCTCCATTCAGGCGTTACAGTGGACAGCTACTCTTGCCTGGATCCTGGTATTCCTGTCAACGGTATCCGGTATGGCCAGGATTTCTCTATCGGGTCCACGGTGTCGTTTGGTTGCGATTCTGGTTATAGACTTAGCCACGAGGAGCCTCTTGTTTGTGAAAAGAACCACTGGTGGAGTCATCCTTTACCAACATGTGACGGTAAATAACTTTGTTGAACTTTCCAGTTTAGAATTATTGTTATTATTATTAGTAGTAGTAGTAGTATTAGTATTATAAGAAGGGTTTCAAGTTTATTTCACAAGTCTCAACAGACTTTGCAGGAAGCAAAGTGTGACAAATGAAACCAAAGTACAACGTGAATATAACCAAAAAGCTAGGTTCAATGATATTTTCTTTCCCAATACAAATTGAATGCTATAAAGTCTCCCATGCAGTTTGTTACCTCCTATGACATTTTTATGATACCTCTGGCTTGGGAGAAACATCGATCGAGCCATCTCTCACACGTATGTGATGCTTTTTTTTAAATTACCTTGACTATTCCAAACCTCATTAGCCCTTTACATTACAGAGAGTCCTAACCGCTACATATAAATTAATATAAGACCATTAACACATTCAAATAATGTATGTTCTTACGTACCTCTCGCTACCAAAAATAAATCACCGGTTTCCCTCTCCGCCCATTTGTGTCAACTACACAGTGTTGATATAGCGCTCGTACTTCACTTACCTTCAGATCTGCATTTCCGTTGCCTACCAACACGGGGATCGCCGATTCGAGTCCCCGTGTTGCCTCTGGCTTGGTCGGGCGTCCCTACAGACACAATTAACCGTGTCTGCGGGTGGGAAGCCGGATGTGGGTATGTGTCCTAGTCACTACACTAGCTGCTCCTCTGGTGGGCCATGGCACCTGTTCGGGGGGGGGGGCTTGGGGGGCATAGCGTGATCCTCCCCCGTGCTACGTCCCCTTGGTGAAACCCCTCACTGTCAGGTGAAAAGAAGCGGCTGGCGACTCCACGTGTATCGGAGGAGGCATGTGGTAGTCTGCAGCCCTCCCTGGAACAGCAGAGGGTGGAGCTGCGGCCGGGACAGCTCAGAAGAGTGGGGTAATTTCCAGATACAATTGGGGAGAAAAGGGGGGGGGATCCACAAAAACTTCAAATATGCAAATTGACTTGGGATCAGATCTTAAACTTCAAATATTTGTTCTTGCTAAGTTAGGACTCTCCCAACAAGCAAACCCAACAACTAAATAAATAACGGTTGAAAGCACGATGTTCAAGTGGAATAGCAGAATGAAGGAAGCATAATCCGTCTTCGGTTAACAAAATGGTCCTACTTGTTTGTGACGGCAGTCCCTGTGTTTCAGAAATTGTCACCAATCATTTCAGGATGTTGTGTTTTGAACATGGATGCTGCCTTTGTAAACGTAATACGTGTTTCATGTGAATAGAGTCACTGAGGCAGCCAGCGAGCTCTGTGTTGTTCTGAGTCATATAGGACATGTTGTTCTGTGACAAAAGCACTGGTTGAGTCACTCGCATGCACATGAACGCGCGCACATGCACGCGCGCACACACGCACACCCTCACAAACACGCACAAATTTACACACACCCTTTCCACAAACATGCACTACTACACAAGGACACATGTGGGTGCATGAACTCTCAGTTGAACACATTACACATGCACATGCGCGCGCGCACACACACATACACACACCTGTACGTGCAGGCTTGCAGTCACTGGGGGCATTTGCAGTGAAGGCTTCCAGCTGATGGGGTGAGTTGAAGAGAAGATTAGAGATATGTGTGTAGGTCTGTGTGTGTGTGTGTGTGTGTGTGTGTTTGTTTAGTCTTAGATATATGTGTGTGTGTGGAGGTTTGCATGCATGTGCAAGAGAGAGAGGCTGTGAGCAAATGTTCTCATTCTATTCTATTTTATTCTACTGTAGAAGAAAATATGTATACGTACATGTATACATACATAAGATATGCATGTATATGCTGTTGCCATATGGCACTAACAGATACATTATCATGGTAAAGGTTATAGGTAACAATGGCACTAACAGATGCATTATCATGGTAAAGTTTATAGGTAACAATGGCACTAACAGATACATTATCATGGTAAAGTTTATAGGTAACAATGGCACTAACATATACATTATCATGGTAAAGGTTATAGGTAACAATGGCACTAACATATACATTATCATGGTAAAGGTTATAGGTAACAATGGCACTAACATATACATTATCATGGTAAAGGTTATAGGTAACAATGGCACTAACAGATACATTATCATGGTAAAGGTTATAGGTAACAATGGCACTAACATATACATTATCATGGTAAAGGTTATAGGTAACAATGGCACTAACATATACATTATCATGGTGAAGGTTATAGGTAACAATGTCACTAACATATACATTATCAAGGTAAAGGTTATAGGTAACAATGGCACTAACATACACATTATCATGGTAAAGGTTATAGGTAACAATGGCACTAACATATACATTATCATGGTAAAGGTTAGATGTAACAATGGCACTAACATATACATTATCATGGTAAAGGTTATAGGTAACAATGGCACTAACATATACATTATCATGGTAAAGGTTAGATGTAACAATGGCACTAACAGATACATTATCATGGTGAAGGTTATAGGTAACAATGGCACTAACATATACATTATCATGGTAAAGGTTATAGGTAACAAAAATATGTTTCAAATAAAATGGATTAGAAAAGTCAAAGGTCAGCTTAGCAATTCAGAATCATTTAGGTTCATAAGTGAAGATTATTTTTTTAAAAAAACCACAGTATTTAATGTACATAATACTGTTCAGTGGGGCGTCCGAGTGTCGTGGCGGTCTATTCCATTGCCTACCAACACAGGGCTTGCCGGTTCGAATCCCCGTATTACCTCCAGCTTGGTTGGGCATCCCTACAGACACAATTGGCCGTGTCTGCGGGTGGGAAGCAGAATGTGGGTGTGTGTCCTGGTCGCTGCAATAGCGCCTCCTCAGGTCGGTCGAGGCGCCTGGTCGGGGGGCAGGGGGAACTGGAGAGAATAGCGTGATCCTCCCATGTGCCACGTCCCCCTGCCGAAACCCCTCACTGTCAGGTGAGAAGAAGCGGCTGGCGACCCCACATGTATGGGAGGAGGCATGTGGTAGTCTGCAGCCCTCCCCGGATCGGCAGAGGGGGGTGGAGCAGCGACCGGGACAGCTCAGAAGAGTGGGGTAATTTCCGGATACAACTGGGGAAGAAAAGAAAAAATACTGTTCAGCGGCAAACACACTTGACAAGATGACTTCAAGCAGCAACCGATTTTGGTGTGCGTTTAAAATTCAATCAGATAGTCCCAAACCTGTAAGCTATTCACCTTATTTGTAGGTGCTGTGCGGGTACACTAAACAACACAACAATGCTGTGCTCCAGTTGATTCATGAAGACGTGTGGTTCAAGTTACATTCTGCTGTATGTGACTGGTTTACAGTAGAACACACAGGCGGACAAATAAACACGTGTCGACCAACACCTGTGGATGTGAGCCACCTTTAAATCATCAGTAATGTGGTACGGGCCTCTGTCCATAGTAGCTGTGGAGCTCTCTTTTGGCTTGTGTGTGTCTGTTTGTGTGCGTGTGTGTGTGTGTGTGTGTGTGAGTGAGTGCATGCGTAGCGGCTTTTACCTGTGTGCCTCCTGTCACCCTCCTCTTCCCTGTGAACCATAAACATAGGAAGGTCTGAGGCGGGGTTGGCAAGGGCCCTGCGGTGGCTGTCACCTCCTCTCTCCTCTTTCCAATCAAGTAGTGAGGGGGTGGGGTGGTGGGGGGGGGGGGGCGACAGGAGTTGCTAAGGGTATAGAGGTGGAAATGTCACCTTTTCTCGCTCTCTCCTCTCGCCCCCACTTTCCCACTCTCTCCCCCTGCCCCGCAGCCCACGAGGAGGCGGGGGAGGGGGGGGGAGGGGAGCAGAGATGAGTCAGTAATGTGGCGGTTTGTCCTGATCGGCTTGCTCGCACACACAGACACTTCCTAACCGCGTTTTAATCTGGCAGCTGTGTGGGAACGGCTGCGGTTTCCCTCTAAGAGGGTTCTGAGTGCACAGACATCAAGCGCCGCATTTAGAAACACCCATCAGCGGGGCGCACGCCTGCTGCTGGCCCGTTTTGTAATGAGCCCACACAAGCAAAAGCCATTTTCCCTTACTGTAATTGGGGAGGAACAATCAAGGGTAAAGCACTGAAATGCCATTAAATATGAGCCGTCCTGCGGTCCAAAAAGTTCGTTTCTCACTAGATTACCTGTTACTTCGATATTTAGAGAGAAGCAGGGTGAAAATGGGAAAAAAATATAGACGGGCGTCTGGGTGGCGTGGCAGTCTATTTCGTTGCCTACCAACACGGGCATCGACAGTTCGAATCCCTGTGTTACCATCGGGCGTCCCTACAGACACAGTTGGCCGTGTCTGCGGTGTGAAGCCGGCTGTTGGGTATGTGTCCTGGTCGCTGCACTAGCGCCCCCTCTGGTCGGTCGGGGGTGGCTGTTCGGGGGGGGGGACTGGGGGGTATAGCGTGATCCTCCCACGTGCTACGTCCCCCTGGCGAAACTCCTCACTGTCAGGTGAAAAGAAGCGGCTGGGGACTCCACATGTATCGGAGGAGGCATGTGGTAGTCTGCAGGGGGGGGGGGGGGCGACCGGGGACGGCTGGGAAGAGTGGGGTAATTGGCCAACTACAGTTGGGGAGAAAAAGAGGGAATAAAAAATGGAGACAAAGACAGAAAGACTGGTGACAGAGAGGCGCAGCAGAGAAGGAGTTACCGGAAGAGAGAAAAGAGGGAGAATATAAAAGAGGGGAGGAAGGAGATGAAGGATGCATGTAGTCGTTCAGACTTCCTCCATAGATCAGCATCCAGCATTAAAAGCTTCCTGGCAGAGAGCTGGTCCGCTTAATAATTGATGACTGTGTGTGTTTGTGTGCGAATATGCACGTGTGTGTGTGTGATTTTGACAGTGTAAGTGCTTTTCAGTGTTCGACAAAGTGTGTGTGTGTGCGTGTGTGTGCGTGTTGGAATGCATGTGTGTGAGTTTGTGTGCAGGCATGCATGTTTCTGCATTTGTGTACACTGCATTGTGTAGTCTATGGATGTACTTCCGTGCTGCTTGCATTGACATGTAGTCGTCCATTTGTGTGTGCACTCGTGGACATGTGTTTAGCGTGTGTGTGTGTGTGTGTGTGTTTGTGTGAGAGAGAGTACGTGTGTGCATGTATCTCTGCACATAACTCAGAGAAGAAGAGTTGCACAGGAATATTCTGCCAGCTCGCCGCCATTTTTTGGGGGGGGGACGCTGATGTTGTCAAAACCCATTGTGTTTTTTTTCTTCTGTAGTGTTGATGCATGTGTGTGCTTTTTTGTGGTCTTTCCCTTTTCTCAAATCATTTGACTGACCTCATTTGTGATCGTGCGGAGTTGGAGGAGCACCGAGAGAAAGGCCGGTGCTGAGAAACCGCTGGGTTGAGGAGGGGGAAAGCAAAGAGATTACTCGACCACTGCGCCTTCCGGAGGTTTTCCACTGACCTCACCGAAGAAACACCACTCCGAAAATACCCCGAAGTTTGTAACCACGTGATGATCTGCAGAAGAAGAAATCCTTCAGAGTTAGACAGGATTTCATATTTTGCTCAAGGACACTTCGGCCAGGTTTGCTGCTTCGGTTCGGTGGTGGGCGCTGCAGCTGCAGGAGGAGGTTTGTCCTTGTCCCTGAAGCCCGCCGGGGTAAATGTCAGGGGACCTTTTGACTATGAAAGGCCTTTAACACTGGAGGAGAAACTGATGGGTGGTAAAAGTTGAAGCCAGCCAAGTGTGAGCGGTACCATTGGAGCGAGTGTAAATGGACCACCAAGCAACACATGCGTCCATTAGTCTGTACGGGACTGACGGCAGATTTTCTGCCGCGCATTTGCTCCGCTCACTGAGCCTTTTTCCTGCGTGGCCCTGTGCGAGCGCACATCCCCTGCGTTGTGTTTCATAACAATCCGCACACTTGGTCTTGGGCACAGAGTGTGCAGGTTCCAGCAGAGTTCTACTCTGTTTTCGGCTGGGGTTTCAGTGCTCTCTGTGAAGGCGTTCATTTGTCTGAATAAGTGACTGCTAAGGTGGCACCAGACGGGTTGAAGGGACAAGGCTTATTTATTCTACCCAACAAAGAGCATTTCACAAAGCTTGCTGAATGGGCTTCTTTTCTTTCTGCCGATGATACCGAGCACATTTTGTAATGTTTTATTTTTCAGAAAAGTTGAATAACAAGATGTAGTATTTTACAAATTCAGATAGATATGTGATGTGAGAGAGAGAGAGAAAGATAGATGGGATGGTATATTAGATAGATAGATAGATAGATAGATAGATAGATAGATAGATAGATAGATAGATAGATAGATAGATAGATAGATAGATAGATAGATAGATAGATAGATAGACGTGATGGATGGATGGATGGATGGATGGATGGATAGATAGATAGATAGATAGATAGATAGATAGATAGATAGATAGATAGATGGATGGATGGATGGATGGATGGATGGATGGATGGATGGATGGATGGATGGATGGATGGATGGATGGATGGATGGATAGATAGATAGATAGATAGATAGATAGATAGATAGATAGATAGATAGATAGATAGATAGATAGATAGATAAGTAGACATGATGGGATAGATAGATAGATAGATAGATAGATAGATAGATAGATAGATAGATAGATAGATAGATAGATAGATAGATAGATAGATAGATGTGATGGTATAGATAGATGTGATGGTATAGATAGATGTGATGGTATAGATAGATAGATAGATAGATAGATAGATAGATAGATAGATAGATAGATAGATAGATAGATAGATAGATAGATAGATAGATAGATCTATAGATAGATCTATAGATAGATGTGATGGTATAGATCGATAGATAAGTAGACGTGATGGGATAGATAGATAGATAGATAGATAGATAGATAGATAGATAGATAGATAGATAGATAGATAGTGTGTGTACTCTGTCACAGGTATTTCCTGTGTAATGGTAAGTACGGTAGCTTCACACCTATTTTTCGGTGCTTGAAAGTTGGAACTTTATTGTTCTGAAGTGTTGAAACATCTCCAAACGGTCCTCACAGATCATCACAGAAGGCTCACCGCAGCACTCTCCAAATCTGATGTCAGGGGAGGATACCAGAGATTGTCTTCAAGCTTGTAATTCTCTCTCTCTCTCTCTCTTTCTCTCTCTCGGAGGAGGAGGAGGAGGAGGAGGAGGAGGAGGAGGGGAGCTCATCAAACTGAGCTGCTCAAGTGAAACTTAGTTGTTTGGAAGACATGCATCATTGTGCCATTCGAAAACACCATGTTTATCATTAAACTTAGCTTGTGCGTCTAGCCCCACGGTATCTGTCGGTGATATTGGAGGTCCGTGTGGGATTCATGCCGACTTCCCAGACACCCACCCTAATCTAATCTTCGCCTTATTTTCCTCCCTGCACATTTCTCTCTCTATTCTTCTCTCAGTGTATATGCATATTTAGCTCTGTGTAGAGGTGACGTTAGGGGCCCATAGGGATCCATTCTGTACCCTCGCTAGCCAGAATTTATTAGTGATTATATGTGTCTTTATCCTTCTCTTCCTCGCTCTCTCTCCCTCTCCTCTGCTCACTCACAATCTAGCCCTATGTGGAGGTGATGTTAGAGGGCCCTGGGGGACCATCCTTAGTCCCGGCTATCCAGACAGCTACCCATCATCTCTCAACTGCACCTGGACCGTGGAAGTCAGCCATGGAAAAGGTAAGGGACACGCGCGGACGGAGAGAGTAGTAAGGGGGGGGGGTCACAGATGTATAATGAGCAGGTGGCATGCATATGTATAAAATGGATTTTTCAGTTCGTGAACTGGCTGTAAAGCAGACTCTCTAAGCAATTGTGTATTTTTGTTAGCCTGTCATGACATTAGCTATGTTGGTAAAAGGTGTGGAGAGGCAAATTTGTTGGCTTATTCCCTGAAGCACTGTGTATTGATGGACCGTTTGGAGCTGTGAAATTATCCCATTACTGTGTCAGTAAATTGCGGTCAAACAATGTGATTCTCACAGTACTAATTACTGTATTGAAGGTGTCCTGCTACTCTCTCTCTGTCTCTCTCTCTCTCTCTCTCTCTCTCTCTCTCTCTCTCTCTCTCTCTCTCTCTCTCTCTCTCTCTCTCTCTCTCTCTCTCTCTCTCTCTCCCTCCCTCTAACAGGAGTACAGTTTCAATTCAACTCCTTCCATCTTGAGGACCAACACGACTACCTCTTGGTTACCGAGAACGGCAGTTTCCTGCAGTCGCTGGCTCGCCTCACCGGCAGCGAGTTGCCTGGTAACATCAACGCCGGTCTCTATGGCAACTTCAAAGCCCAGCTGCGATTCATCTCCGACTTCTCCATTTCATACGACGGCTTCAACATAACTTTCTCTGGTAAATGCTCTGCTGTTTAACTGTTTGGCGGCACGTGTTCAGCTCCTCTGGTCGGGGAGCGAGTCTTCTTCTCTCAGTCTCTCAGTACATAGATGCAGTAACATTAATACACAGGTTCCCCCAAATTTACGTTTTTTTTTTTTTTCTCGTTTTTACCTCGGGAATTTTACAAAACATTTCAGAAGTGATATCAAGGTGTGGCTTTACTATACATTTCTATTTGCTTTATTCATTTTTATCACCGTATTTTCAACTTGCTTTAGAGTTCAGTTACACTTAAGTCCGCTTCAGTGAGGATTTGGTTAATAGTGTAGTTAAAAATACAGTTTAAAGGTAGTTTTTAAGTAGTTTCAGTCGAAATGTTGGCTTTCAGTGGTTATTACAGGATGGCAAGTGTTGTCAGGTGCAGTTTTGGTTGATTTAACAATGCAAAGGGCCTATTAAATGTGAGAAAAAAATTATTAAAATTAAATTTTTAGATTAACGATTATAACCGAACCGGACCGATAAATAAATGGATGAATAAAATGGCTTATGTATGTTATGTACATTTTTTTGCGTCAGTGTGTCCCTTCATAAAAGACGCTATCACTACGGGGCCATTGCCACTTTAAGGAAATGTAAGGTCATTCAGTCAGAAGTGGGAAGTACTGCAACTGAAAGAAGCATTTTTTTACTTGTTTGCTCTTGACTGATTGATATGTTAGTATTTGTATGTGACGATTTAAGTTTTATTTTTGCAGAACTTTAGCTAAAGATGTCTAAACTGCAGCCAGTAGGAGATTTAGTAAAAAAAGAAAATTTTTCTTTTTCACTCTAAGGGCAAAACTGTCACATCGGGGCATTATTTTTCCCCGTCATTTTTCACAATCTGTGATGCTGTGTGCTTTATAAAGCCGCGGACGAATCCAAACGCATTACGGCTAATGAATTCCTGAATGATTAATGGCGCCATTAGCAGTATTTTGACTTTTATATTTCAAAACATCACTTCCTTAATGGTCGCGCAGTCACTACACTAGTACGCTTTTATGAGGCTAGGTGGAAACGTTGGTGTCTGAACCCGAATCTGTCAAGCGCTGGGTCAGCTCATCATGATGTTGCCCAGGGGGCTGGTTGATTTTTCTCTCGTCTTGCCTTTTCCTCTGTAGTCTGGTTTTACCTTGGCGTGTTAAAAATTAGGTTTGTCATGGGGGGTTTCCATCTGATTTGATCTGTGTCAACATTTGGAGCTGTGGGACTTACTTGCATCGCAGCTATATGTCGCAGGCAGCAAGCATCAGCTAGCTAACATGCTGCTGAATTATTTGCATGCAGAAACACATTGCCATCGCACATTTTCCCTAAGGCAGCATTAACATGCATCTGTCGAGCGATTAGTTAAAGTTTAGAGACTAAGTGGTGAAGCAGAGCCTAATCCTCTCCATTTAGTTGATGTGTTTTCTAGTTTGCCTTAATTGTCTGCTTTTTCTTGCTGAGGACTCAGTTGGTAACCTCCAGACTAAGGAGAGTGAGGAAGACTTGGCGAGCCCCTTAGTTTTTGTTGGCAGACTTTCAGGGAGAGCTACAGTGCTGACTTTTTTATTATTATTATTATTACAATTTCTATCCCCAAATTCCCACCTGCGTTTTGGTCTCTGACAATCAAAACTCGCCGCAAGGTCAGGTAGCTATCACTGTAAATCTAACAAAGTTTGTCAAGCTCGCAACTTTATCTGACTAGCCGCTCTTCACTGTATAGAAAGGGAGGCGGTGAGTGAATTGAATTGAGTCCTTGACAGGTTTAGGGGATGGTGGGGGGCTTAGTCTGCACTAAATGAGAGTTTAGGTTTTGTTTTTTTTTTCATTTATTTGTTATTTTTTTCAATATCCACAAGTTATTTTTCTACTTGAAAATCAGCCTTTCAAATATCTGCAAGTTTTTTTTAATACATTTAAAACTACTGATACTGCACGTTTAAAAATGTACATGGGTATGTTTTGTGTTCACTGTAAGTGCAGCTAGGCTAGAAATATTTAATATAATATAGTTACACTTAATAAAATGGTAATTAATATTAATTTATTATTAATTCCTCTGTGTGGAGTTTGCATGTTCTCCCCGTGTCTGCGTGGGTTTCCTATGGGTGCTCCGGTTTCCTCCCACAGTCCAAAGACATGTAGGTCAGGTGAATTAGCCGTACTAAATTGTCCCTGGGTGTGAACGTGCCAGCCCTGTGGTGGACTGGTGACCTGTCCAGGGTGTTTCCCTGTCTTCCGCCCAGTGACTGCTGGGATAGGCTCCAGCACCCCCGCGACCCTGATTAGGATAAGCGGCTTGGAAAATGGATGTATGGCTAGTTACTCTTTTATATAATATAGTTACACTCGAGTTTTATCGAAATACAAATGTAGATATAGACCTTTCCTGAATGTTCAAATGCAAATAATAGCACCTCTGCACACTCATGCACAATATATAATTTTTAACATCACCTTATGTGTTTGGTTTTTAACAGAGTATACTCTGGAGCCATGTGAGGACCCTGGAATGCCTCGGTTCGGCAGGAGAAACGGCTACAGTTTTGGCGTCGGAGACACGCTGTCGTTTTCCTGCAATATGGGTTACCGCCTAGAGGGGGCTCCAGAGTTAATCTGCCTAGGAGGGGGTCGGAGAATGTGGAGCGCCCCGCTGCCCAGATGTGTTGGTACGTGCTTTTCATTCCTTCATTTTCCTTGGAGAAAAGTGCTTAAGAGCGGGAGCTGATGTGTAGCGTGAATGCATAGTAAGCAGCGATCAGTTGAAGCTCTCGCTTCGTTTTACAAACTGTTCCACTGACAACTTTTTAAATATTAGTTGCAAGAAAATAACATATTAGTAAGCAGTCCATTGTGATCACGACATAAATGTGAAACTTTTTCTGCTACCTCTGACTTTCACAAACACGGGATCAGATTTCTGCGATTTAACATTTTAGCTAAATTGCACGCATAGCCCAAAACGTTTTTCGAAACCTGCTGTATTATTGAATAACAATATAAAGAGAATAAAATAAAAGACTCCTCTTTTTTCCCTAAAAGTGACGAGATAAATGACAGCCTAACTTGAAACTACAGAATCTACCCTCTCTGAGTTACACAGAAAGTCGCCGGATGTGTTCGATCTGGCAGCTTGTGTGTATGCCACCAAATCTCGGTACAGATCTGGGCTGGATACTGATGAGAGAAGTGTTGTGATGTAGCTGTGTGTGTTTATTCCCAGTCAAAGTTAACATGACATCGTTGCTTTGTCCTCAGTGTAGTATTTCAGTCATGTTACCCTGTGCCAAACCTTCTGTTGCTGCCCCATACTACTGCACTGCGCTGTCTGTTTCTTTACCATATTAACTTCCACTGACCACGTCTCACACACACACACACACACACACACACACACACACACACACACACACACACACACACACACACACACACACACTGCCTACAAAGTCACTGGTGGTCCCACCCAGAACCTCTCAGACTTACATAGTGCTTATTTAGCACACAACCCCAGACCCCCCCCACCCCCCCACCCCCAAGCTGTTCTTCACTTAACTCCCATCTGGCTGTAGGTACAGGTCCATATCCTGCAGAAAAGTCCACTTTGGCTGGAGGTTCATCCCCTCTACCACAGCACCTCTTTAACAGAATACCCCCATGAAACTCCCTGTTTGTACCCGTGTATACACGTGTTTGTGTATTTAGTCATGCCAGTGGTCCCATCTATAATTCAATGGATGTGTAGATGAAAATATGTATGGAGGTATACTTGTGTTTGATGTACATACAAATTTCCTCAAGAAGGACAATAAATAATATTTTTTTCTATTTTCACAATACATTCATGATGATAATAAAGGCCACTTTTGGTTCCTTGTAAACTAGCAGTCCAGCACACAGCTTTTTCAGGCTCACGCACACACAAGTGTACACAGTCCAGTTCCTTGATCTGTTTCCAGGCTCCTTTCCCTGTACCCGCTGAAACACACCCATAAAAAGGGAAGAGGTTAATTGGGCTCAGGTGCGCCGCCCCGGCCACTCTTGGCTCCCGCTGCCTCCTGACTAACGTCAAGTCCCGCGGTCCAGCTTGCCGCAGTCCGTAATGACTGAGTCCCGGCGTCTGCAGAGCAGTACCTCGCCTCCTCCGACGGATCAAACAAGCGGCGTGTGACCCTTCTACCCCGTCGATAGCGGCTGTATTTATCAGTCACGCTACTTCGATAATGAGCTACACTGAGTACTCCGGCTGAGGGGAGGGAGAGGATTAGAGGAGATGAGATTGGGGGAAAAGTGGACGGGATCAGAGCATGGAAAAGAAAAGGGGGGGGGATAGGGGAAAGGAGAAAACGCGTGCGGAGATGTTGGGGGAAGATGCGTGGAGGATGGAAAGGGAAGAGGGCGCAAGAGCCTTTTTTTCATAGAGCAACAGAGAGAGAGAGAGAGAGAGAGAGAGAGAGAGAGAGAGAGAGAGAAGCATTTACAGAGGAACGACAGAGCGTAGAGAGGTAATTTTCTAAATGGAAACTGGCCGTGTGATTTATTGATGATATGACAGCTAGAATATGACTATTACACCAGCAGAGATATAGAAGGATTGAGAGAAAGAGATGAAGAGAGAGGGAGGGACAGAGAGGTAGATAGTGAGTGGAAGAGTGTGGTGAGGAGAGAGAGGGAGAGAGGGAGGGAAGGGAGAGGGAATCTTTAGGTAAATTAGTTTGTGAGTTTTACAACCTGCCAGTCGTCCTGGACAACACCAGGCGGCTCCTATATGACAGTTTTACAGAGTCAGTGCATTCACCCGCCCCGCATGACCACAAACACACACACGCACACACACGCACACACACACACACACACACGCACACACAGGGAAACGACACACACACTCGTCTTTTAACTGACCCACACTTGCATTTTCAACACTTTTTGTTTTTATACAATACACACATGTGCGCCTTATACAGTTGCAATAACAACGTGACGCATGATGGCGGCGAAAATTCACGTTTGTGGCGGTCTCACCCAGTACCGTCCATGCAGTGTCTTTGTCCACGTCTGCGTCTAAGTTTGTGTCTTCGTTTGATGGCGGAGAGAGCTGGCACTGGATCGGCTGGGAGAGCTTGGTCTGCTGCGTCCTGTGGGCCCAAGGACCACGGCCCTGCCCGGAGCTGTGCCCAAAGAGGTAACACCGAGGGCGATCTGACAAGACGTGGAAGTGGGGCAGGCTAAGCTAACTGCTAGCCCAAGCAGACCGGCAGTTCCGATAACACCGAGGCTGATGTGGCGGCGGCTTTGGCCAGCGTCGACCGTGTTTTGGTGTCATCGTGGGGAGGTGTGTCAAGGGTGTCTGGGTGGGAGAGCTGGCGCTGGATCGGCTGGGGGAGCTTGGTCTGCTGCGTCCTGTGGGCCCAAGGACCACGGCCCTGCCCGGAGCTGTGTCCCGAAAAGGAAACATCAAGGGCAGTCTGATGGGGCACGGAAGTGGGGCAGGCTAAGCTAACTGCTAGCCCATGCAGACCGGCAGTTCCGATAACACCAAGTGGGGTCTGGCGGCGGCCTCGCCTAGTGTTGACCGAGTTTTAGTGTCGTCATGTGGCGTGCGGGGAGGTGTGTCGAGGGTGTCTGGATAGGAGAGCTTGAGTTGGATCGACTGGGAGAGCCTGGTCTGCTGTGTCCAGTGGGCCCAAGGACCACGGCCCTGCCCGGAGCTGTGTCCCAAAAAGGAAACATCAACGGCAGTCTGATGGGGCACGGAAGTGGGGCAGGCTAAGCTAACTGCTAGCCCATGCAGTTCCGACAGTCATCCTGGCGTTGGTTCTCTCAGACAGTGATTTTCTTTTTTTGTTTGGTGTGGATATACTGTGTGTTAGTTTGGCTATATGTGTTCTTGTAGTTTTTGGATGTGTGTTGCACTGCTGTGGGCTGGGGGGAAACAATGTTTCATTTCATTTCGTGTGTGCAAGTGCATGAAATGAAACGACAAATAAAGTGTTTCTGATTCCTGCTATTGTACAGCTGGTAATAATATGACTGTATTGGATTTTAATAATGACATGAGAACATTGAAACACAAGCATTCTGTCTTTTACACACACACACACACACACACACACACACACACACACACACACACACACAAACACACCATATACGTACACACTGGAGGAAAAACGAGAATTTTTGTTTTTCCTCTAAAGGCCAAAATGTCAAAGAGGAAACAAACACGTCAGGACATTATTCTTCCTTATTTATTTTCCACACCCGCATCCACGATAACCGGGAAACCTGTTTTATTGCAGCAAAAAATAAAAATAAAGATAAAAAAAATTGAGAAAAATGTGTTTCAGATTTATTCCCTCACTTCCAACTTACCCTTTTTTTTTTTTTCACTACTCCTTCACATCGCCTTATAGGATTTAAAGAAGGGGGGAAAATCTGCAGCAGCCCGGCTCCATTAATTCTTCACATTCTTATCGTGGAATCGGTCTGATCGTTTTCTCATCCGTTCCTCTTTCTATTGTTCTTTTTTCCCTTTCCTCTCTCTCTCGCTCTCTGACGCCAGCGGAGTGCGGCTCCTCGGTTGTGAATAATGAAGGGATTCTTCTTTCCCCCAACTACGCCATGAACTATGACAACAACCATGAGTGCATCTACAGTATCCAGGTAATGGATCTGTTCATCCCTGAATTTTAATGGAGTGTACCAGATGAGAAATAGTAACGCTGCGTCAACCGCGCTTTACAGCCGTCCTAGGACACCCGGCGCGGACTCCAAGTGTTTGATTGTGGTGCAAATGTGAGGCTCATTATGGGAGTCCGTGGCGGTTCTTTTTTTTTTATTGTTCCCAGAACTTTGTGAACGCTCGCTGAAGTGACGTGGTAGACATATCACAGTGTGATTCTCTTCTTTCTTTCTTTTTTCTTTTGGACTCCAGGTGCAGGCTGGGAAGGGCATAAACATTTCAGCTCGTACCTTCCATCTAGCCCAGGGGGACATACTCAAGGTGCGTGTATGCACACACACACACACACACACACACACACACACACACACACACACACACACACGTCCATGTCAACATTTGCACTCGCCTGAAACAGGGAAAGAGGCTCAGGATGACACATTAAAATACATTAACCCACATTTACACACACACACACACACAAACACACAAAAACATGTCCATGTCAACATTTGCACTTAGAGGCTCAGAATGACACATTAAAAGACATTAACACACATTTACACACACACACACTACGCACACACACATGTTAAGAAATACTAGCACATGTTAACTTACAAGTTAACACACATGTAAACATACCCAGATGGACACATTCACACACAATCACAAACAGACACTGTCCCCATGCGATGCTGTTGGCGGTTCGACTCCCCCTGCGCCCCCCCCCCGCGCACACACACACACACACACACACACACACACCTTTAAACTTACAGTTTGTTTGAAATTCTACAACACACTTTTTGCAAATAGCTACACACGGTCATTTACATTAGACACATGATTCAAAACTAAAAGCGTGTGTGTTGTTTGCTAAACACTGCCGTTGAAATATCACACTCAATTATCGATTACCTGCACCCAGTGGTGTACTGGCCGTCGGGCGTGGCGGGACAAATCCCGATGGGCCGCCGCATCAGTGGGCCGGTGGACCATCAAAAAAAAAAAAAAAAACCCGCACCATTTGGGGTGTGCATGAGAGCTTGCTGTGTGTGTGTTCCAGGACCGGGCTCACGGGCCAATCACAACAAAGCTGGTTAATGTGCATTAACGTTCTCGACTAATGCAAAAGTAGTGCGGGACAGTGAGCTTGCCAACGAAAGCCATGGACAAGAACATGTGAAAAAGTAGAGAATGCGCCAAAAAATTATGGATATATAAAAAAAAGAAAAAGAGGCAGGCGTTAGAGGCACAGACTTTCAAATGTAAACGAGCATGAAACCGTGAGACCCACAGTGCACCTGTGCTGGACATGTAGGTGGAGCAAGGCGGTGTTCAATGAGAAAGGCGGGGGACCACAGCAAGTAGTGATTATGTTCCAGCGATTAGTCATGTCCTAGAAGGGTCATGGGTAAAACTCGGCTATGGCATGTCCTCACCCCTGTAATGTTATTTGTTGTCCTCGGTGTGTCCATACATCAGTGTGTCCTGCTAAACATCCCTCTGAAGTCTTTGCGACGCGTAGCCCAAGGCAGCAGTTGCACGCGCGCCGTGGACGTGCGCCATAAAAATCGACATACTGTTTGGGCGTCCGCATCCTCAAGTGGCCAGCAGTATTTAAGAGGAGCAGTCTGAAGCAGTAAGATGGACGTTAAATTATAGGCTAGGCTACATTTTCAGTTAAAACTGCTCTAACTTGTGGTTACAAATCGACCCCCTGATAGGCAACTTGTTACTATTTAAGTCATGCTGCTGATGGCGTGTTTTAATATAGGTCTGTGCCTACTGAAATATGTCCTGAAATAGACATATGCCACTTTCCATTGCAAAAGCCTTTTGATAGGTTCGGAATCACCTCTCAACAATAAAGACTATCGTTACCAGCGAGGACTAGGGAGCTAAATCTAGCAGGCTATGTCCTGTAATTACATTAACCCCCCCAACTGTAACTGACTGCAGTATATAATGTACATATATAATCAACCCCCCCCCCCCAGGCCCAGTGGTGAAGTCCAGGACTGAATTTCTTTCCCAGTACACCCCTGCCTGCACCCAGAATGCACATGTGACTATAAATAGGATTCGTGTTTGCTCTTTGGTTTGCACAACAATGGAGGCTTAAAACTGGACTAAAACAGACGCTGGGGGAGAAACATCATCGGGCACATGCAGTTGCCCATGTTGCTGGGCAGTGTGGTGGCAACTTCACAATGTGTGCTGCAATTGGCCAGAATAGTGTCCTTCACCACCATGCCACTCTTGGCCCAGAAACACAGCTCATATTATGAGCTTCCTTGACATCCTGCATTACGTCCTCATTCCCAGTGACCAGAGAAATGTGCCAGGGTACTCCACGTTTGTTGTCATATGGGACAACATAAGTTCCCATCGCGCTACTGTGGTCCATAATTGGTTCGACAATCACCCACAATTTCAAGTTGTTCCCTTCCGGAGTTCTTTTCGGCATGGCGTTGGAAGGTATGTGACCGCCAACCCTACCAATGCACAACTGGATGGAAGAGGCCTGTGGCCACATTGATATGGAGGCATGCCAGGGCTGGCTACACCACTCAAGGCAGTACTTCCCCCAGTGTGTGGCCAGAGAGGACATCATCGCTTGTGAGGTTGATGAGGTGCTGTGGTGATGGGATGGACTGTAATTGCAACATGCTGTATTTTGTTTACAGTACAATACAGTAACAATGTTCGTGTCATCTTCACTTAAAGTAATTGTGTCTGATACTGTTATGAGTATATGAGCATTGAGAATAAATAAAATTGTTTGTTTCCCCGTTGCATTTGTGTTCGTAGTCTGTGTTTAAAGCATGCTACAACTGAATATGCAAAAGACTGTTGATAATAGTGTTTTATACTGAGCACACCAGTGTGCAGTTGGCATGTGGAAAGAGCTATTTGTTTATTTGGCGTATGTGTGTAAAGTTGTGATGCAAAAATACCAATTGCAGAAGAGTTTATATAGTTTTGAATTTTTGCTTTTGCAAGAGATGTAAGTTATTTTGTGTGTTTCTGGTTTTTGTGTGTAGAGATTCAAAAAAGAGGGCCCTAGTTTCAGAAATAATAGCTCTTTGACAAAAGAAAAAACATCATAAATGCAACCCATGACTTTGGAGTAGGGGGGCATTATTTTTGCTAGTTAATTATAATTAACTGTAATTATAATCAATGGCTAATTCATTTGTTACAGTGGAAATCTGTCAAACTGATGCTTTCATTGTCCAGGCTGGAAGCAGTGCCCCCTGTCATTCACAAACCACTCTTACCATACCTATGGCAACAGTTCACCTTGAACAACTATATTAAAAAAAATATGTATCTGCAGTGAATTAATGGTTTTCTTCGTATTTCGTTTGTCTTAATTCCTCCAACAGATCTATGACGGCAAAGACGGCTCGGCTCACGTATTGGGAGCATTTACAGGGACGTCCATGCTGGGCTTAACTCTGATTTCCACCTCAAATCATCTTTGGTTGGAATTTTACAGCGATGCTGAAAGCACAGGGGAGGGATTCAAGCTCGTCTACTCAAGTAAGTGTATACCGCAGCCCAGTATGCACTTTCACACAACACAACTCGCTTTGGGCTGACAAACACTTGAATCTTACTTACGTGACAGGTGCTGTTGAAGTCAGAATATGCTGGGTTTTGTATTTGTTTTGGCCAAACACAATACCGGTTGATTAGTTCCCATTTTCGAAGGGAAGACGCGGGGGGTCGTGAAATCCGTCAAACTAATTAGTGGTTGAAATGAAAACCTGCTTACACGTGGCTCGCTATGGCACCTCAGAACATATAAAGAAAGCACCGGAGAAGCTTTTAAACTGGTGTCTTTTATTACCTTAAGTCAATTAGCACTCATTGTTAAGCATATGTAATTGAAATTAATATACTGTTCAGTTTGGTATAGACAAATAAATCCACTATATATATATATATACATATATGTGTGTGTGTGTGTATTTATGTATATGTATGTATGTGTGTGTATATTTATGTATATGTGTGTGTCTGTGTGTGTATGTGTATATGTATATATATATATATGCACACACAAACACAGACACATATATATATAAAATGGCATGACAGCATCCTTGCAGAGTCCCTTTTTGTCTTGTGTTTTTGTTCTATTTGTTAAATATGTTCATTATTTTGTTTATTGTTATTATTTGTTTGTGTGTGTGCATGTGCTAAATATATGCAAAGTTCAATAAAAATATTGTTAAAAAAAATGGCATGACAGCAGATTCCAAACTTGTGCCTTCTGTTGTAAATATATATCTTTAAATTATGTATGCTACAATCCAGTTTGCATTACGTTACTTGTATGCATTACCTTTGCAGGAAATACAGACACACATTAAGTGTATTTGTGAATATTTAGGAATGCGAACCTCGTGCAGGCTTTAAACTATTAGATATTATCTGTGGTGAGATGCTTTCATCTCTGCAGGCAACATAAGAATATGCTTCGTTATGCAAGTTCATTTGGCATCCGGGTATAAATTTCAACATCCATGAGAGTTTGCATTAGCATGGCTAAATGTAGACTAAAAATAGTACTTACTGCAGGTTATATAAAATATTACAATTTGAACTATTTGGAGGAAGGATTCAAATTGGTTTATTTTTATTCTAACCGATGCACACTATAAGATGGTATACACTGCAGCCCAGCACACATGACAAATAATGTATACTATATACAAGATGTGTATTTACTTATAATAGAAGCTTGTACAAACAGATTTTTTAATTTTTAAAATTTATTCTTCATATAGTTATTGCTCATATCCCCTTTTACATCACTGATATTTCAACGTAGGTTGACAATTTCCTTTACAGGGGGTTATAGTATTTATAAGGCCTTATATATCTGAACAATTCAACATGAAAATATGAATAAAAATAAATCAAAACAGATCGAAATAATCATGACAACACTGAAAATAACCAATGTAAATAACACAAACATATCGAAATAAAACTAAACATTGGTTGTACATAAGTTCATTTTACAAAGACATACATAGTCAGTCCAATATACATAGGAAAGTATCCATATTAATCAAATAACAAAAAGTAAAATATCCTGTTTATTTTGTCTCACTTTAAAAAGTCCTATTAGATGACCTCAGGGTATAGTCGGTTGTCCAGGTCCTTGCCATATATACTGTATGATCCTTCAGTTCTAAATTATGCGGGCGCATGCTTAGTTGGAGGCTGCACGTACAACATCCGCCCCTTAGTGAAAATTGCTCGGTGGGGGGCTCGGAGTTTTAAATGTAATTCCCCCGCACACAAAAGTTCCACACATGCTGCGGTTGCGTGCCAAACCGAAAGACCCATACTGAAAATGTTCAGTACAAAAACATGTACTGTTACACCTCTAGTATAAATACTCCTTACAATTGTTAACCACTAAGCATAGGTGTGTGTGTGTGTGTGGGGGGGGGGTCCTTTTAAGCCATCTTATTGTAATTTTTTTTTTTTTGTGGCTGTTAGTAATATTTGTAAGAGATACAGCCCTTTCCTGCTGTGCATTACATCCGGTTTCATCTTTTAGGGCCCTATAGTATTCATTAGGGTGCCCGTCTAGACCTGGGCTTTTGCCATTATTCAACTCTTTAATTGCCTCCACTATTTCCCCTCTTGTCATGGGACCATCTATAGCTTGTGATGCCTCATCCGACAGCTTTAGTAATTTTATATTTCATAAATAGGCATCTGGTCTGAGTACAGCTTGTTATAAAAAGCAGCGAAAGCTTGCCATATCTCATGTGGTTTACAAAGAAAGTGCTTCTCTGGATTACCGCTTTTAATTTTTTTGTACAACTGTTAAGCTCGTCTGTTTCCTGAGTCGAAATGCTAATAATCTACTAGCTTTACCTGCTGTGTTGCTTTAAAAATCTTAGATTCCTCTCTGTCTTTCCTGTACACAAATTTCCAAGAGCCCTCTCAGCTTCATGAAGTTGAGTTGGATTGTTTGTAGATGGCTGGACTTAATGCTCTTGTTCCAACTGATTAGTTTGTTTTTATACGTTTGGCCTCTCTGAGTCTCTTCTTAGCTGATGCAAATAGAATTATATTTCCCTTCAGAGCTACTTAGGCCAGATGGTTGGTCCAGATGACATACCTGTGGAGGCATGGAGGTGTTCAGGAGAAATGGCAGTGGAGTTTTTAACTAGATTGTTTAACACAATCTTGGAAAGTGAGAGGATGCCTGATGAGTGGAGAAGAAGCATACTGGTACCGATTTTCAAGAACAAGGGCGAAGTACAGAACTGTAGCCACTACAGAGGTATAAAGTTGATCAAGATATGGGAAAGAGTAATAGAAGCTAGGTTAAGAGGAGAGGTGGCGATCAACGAGCAGCAGTATGGTTTCATGCCATGAAAGAGCACCACATATGTGATGTTTGCTTTGAGAATTTTGATTGAGAAGTATAGAGAAGGCCAGAAGGAGTTGCATCGTGTCTTTGTGGATTTAGAGAAAGCTTATGACAGAGTGCCGAGAGAGGAGGTGTGGTGTTGTATAAGGAAGTCAGGAATGGCAGAGAAGTATGTAGGAGTGGTGCAGGATATGTATGAAGGAAGTGTGACAATGGTGAGGTGTGCAGTTGGAATGACAGATGGGTTCAAGGTGGAGGTGGGATTACATCAAGGATCGGCTCTGAGCCCTTTCTTGTTTGCAATGGTGATGGACAGGTTGACGGACGAGATCAGCCAGGAGTCTCTGTGGACTGCAATGTTTACGGATGACATTGTGATCTGTAGTGAGAGTAGGGTGCAGGTTGAGGAGAGCCTAGAGAGGTGGGGGTATGCACTGGAGAGAAGAGGAATGAAAGTCAGTAGGAGCAAGACGGAGTACATATGCGTGAACAAGAGGGAGGACAGCAGAATGGTGAGGATGCAAGGAGTAGAGGTGGATGAGTTTAAATACTTGGGGTCAACTGTTCAAAGTAACGGGGAGTGCAGAAGAGAGGTGAAGAAGAGAGTGCAGGCAAGGTGGAGTGGGTGGAGAAGAGTGTCAAGAGTGCTTTGTGACAGAAGGACACCAGCAAGAGTTAAAGGGAAGGTTTACAAGATGGTTGTGAGACCAGCTATGTTGTATGGTTTGGAGACAGTGGCACTGATGAAAAGACAGGAGGTGGAGCTGGAGGTGGCAGAGTTGAAGATGCTAAGATTTTCATTGGGCGAGACAAAGATGGACAGGATTAGGAACGAGTATATTAGAGGGACAGCTCAGGTTGGACGGTTTAGAGACAAAGCAAGACAGACAAGATTGAGATGGCTTGGACATGTGTGGAGGAGAGACGCTGGGTATATTGGGAGAAGAATGCTGAATATGGAGCTGCCAGGGAAGAGGAAAAGAGGAAGGCCAAAGAGGAGGTTTATGGATGTGGTGAGGGAGGACATGCAGGTGGCTGGTGTGACAGAGGAGGCCACTGTGGCGGCCCCTAACTGGATCAGCTGAAAGTAGTAGTAGTAGTAGTTCAAATCTACTTTGGCCACCTCTCACGGGATCACTGTTGATGTCTCACTTGTGTTATTGAAGTCAAGGTATTGAGCTAATCCTGTCTCTGTATAATCTTGAAAAGCAGTATCATTGAGAAATGAAACGTTTTGTCGCTAGCGGCTTGGATTAATACATCTTCCCAATTCCCATACCATGCTAACAAGGGAATGGCTGCTCAAAGTTAAGTTATGTATTTTACTATCTAGGACTCTATGAGACTCATTTTTAGCTGCAAAGAAATAGTCAGTTCTGGAGTATGAGGAGTGTGGGTTCGATTAAAATGTGTAATCTTGTTCTCTTGGTTGGATATGTCTCCATGCATCAATAAGACCCACAGAATAGAGATCCTATTCTGTGATGAGACCCAGGTCTTCAGTCATTTGTTTGAGGGCCTGACTCACATCTGAATGTGGGGCAAATGAGAGTGGTTTTTTAACCAGCCTATTTCACAAAACACAGTTAAAATCACCTCCAATTAGAATAATTCTCTTGGCCTTTTCTAAAATTAACTCACACACCTTCTTCTTAATGAATTTAGGATTATTTTCATTTGGAGCATAAATATTCAGCATAGAGACCGCTACCCCACAAGTGGACCCATTCGCTAATATGAATCTCCTCTCCTTATCAGTAAATTATGAATACATACAAAACTGTCGTGAGCTGTGTAACAATATTGCCGCCCCACACCTCCAACCTGAACCGTGGGGTGAAAAATACACTTGACTTGCCCATGAGCTTTTCATTTTGTGTTCAGAATCTGATAGGCAGCATGGTGGTTAGCACTGTTGCCTCACAGCAAGAAGGTCCTGGGTTCGAGTCCCAGGTCCTTTCTGTGTGGATTCGCATGTTCTCCCCGTGTCTGTGTGGGTTTCCTCCAGGTGCTCCGGTTTCCTCCCACCATCAAAAAGACATGCATGTTAGGGTTCATACTCCTGCCTGTGCCCCTGGGCAAGGTAATAAAAAAACAGAACTGGAGTTGGTCCTCGGATGCTGCAGCTACCCACTGCTCCTAGCTACACTGCTAGGATGGGTTAAATGCAGAGAAAGAATTGTAACCGAACAACAAGTGGCTTTCTCTTCCTCCTTTTTCTTCTGATATAAAGGCTTTCATGCATTTGAGATGTTTGAATGATGACTGGCATGGGCGCAAGTCCATGAATACTGGGATGGCCTCCAGCGGTTTACCTGTGCCTCCATCCATAGGGTATTGTTTGTGTCAGGAGGGACATCTGACATAAAATTTTGCCAAATTAGTATGCGGATTGACAAGACCGTACTGGATCGGTCAAGGCCCGGGTTAACAATGGCCACCATTGGTGCTGTCCCTTCACAGGGTACCGATGGAAACAATAAAATCCACTGTGGTTACCTTTGAGAAACAGAGAACAAGCCGAAAGAAGAAGAATACATTTAAGATGTTTAAGCTCATTAAAGAGCAGGGTAACCAAATTGACAGATTTGCTTCAAAATACTTTATAAATGTGGGAGATGTATTGCTGTTGACATGTTAAAATGTGTTGAACCATGTATAGAACTGATTTGCGGAGTTAGACCGTTTTTGGGTATTTTTCCCGTTTTCCTTTCTTTATTTTTTGGCCGGCTTCCTTGGTGACGTTGCCGTCTTCCTTTCGGTGCCACGCCCCCAGAGTCTGAAACCAGTGGACGCTGCAGATTTTTACGCGTTTTTCAAGCTTTGTTTTATATGCTTCGCAACATTTTTAATCATACAGAATTGGCTGGGTGGTTACTGATATGTTTTCCTGGGTAATGGGTATCCCAAAACACAGGTTTGAGCTCAGTTACCTGCCACTTTAAGATTTTTTTTCCTCTTTATGGGGCTATTTTAAGGCTAACCCTTAAAGGTATAATTAACTACTCTTATACCATCCATTGGTGTTTGCATGTAGCTTGTTAAACCATGTCTCCTCTGGCTTGAAAAGGGGTTTTAGGATTGTTCGATCTTGAGGTGAATCTCTAAATATAATCCTTAGGGGTAAAATGAAGCATTAATACACTGAAACTAGTATATACGTTTGAGTTCTCTTCATGCAGACTATGTTATCCCATATATATATATGGGTATTCCCTGCAGTAAAATTAACAAAACCACAAAATATATTGCATGTAAAAATGGGGGGGGATTTTTTTTTTTTGCAGGGAAGTTGAGGATTATCCAGATCATCCACGTAGGAGTCTTGGCCTTGACTGCAAGTTGTTTTCTGCAGTCTCGCAGTAAATCTGTGCCTCTACCAATTATCACAGACATCCCACGTTTCTGTCTCCCACTCTTATCACAAGTATTTACTATTCCCAGTCCACCCCTGGAGAAAGCTTAAAGCAGTTCTGTTCTCCCCGTTTCACCTCCAGAGTTTTTATCGCTACCGTAATATCCAACTAAACAAGTACCAAGGCTCATCATGATGTTTTTTGTGCTCTCGCCACTGCTCGCTGGAGGTAAGTCCGGAGGGTTGATTACAGTTACTATCTTTTTCCAGCGCACTTAAAAACCAATTCTCATCTTAGTTGTTCATGACTGCGGGAAAGTTACCATTTTAAGTCCTTATATAGATATCAACGTAATAAAACGCCTATACAATAAAAACAAAAACAAAAGTATAAAACGAAATAGGCCTCTCATCAACCAAGCAAAATATTAATAGCTTACCTCCATAGTCAGGTAGTGTGCCGTTAGTTATCTTTAAGAGAGGAGCAAACAAAACAAAAAACAAACAAGTTTCCAGGTGGCATGGCGGTCTATTCCGTTGCCTACCAACATGGGAATCGCTGGTTCGAATCTCCGTGTCACCTCCGGCTTGGTCGTGCGTCCCTACAGACACAATTGGCCATGTCTGCGGGTGGGAAGCCGGATGTGGGTTATGTGTCCTGGTTGCTGCACTACCGCCTCCTCTGATTGGTCGGGGCGCCTCTTCCGGGGGGAGGGGGAACTGGGGGGAGTAGCTCGATCCTCCCACACGCTACGTCCCCCTGGTGAAACTCCTCACTGTCAGGTGAAAAGAAGCAGCTGGCGACTCCACATGTATCAGAGGAGGCATGTGGTAGTCTGCAGCCCTCCCCAGATCGACAGAGAGGGTGGAGCAGCGACCGGGATGGCTTGGAAGAGTGGGATAAATGGCCGGATACAATTAGGAAGAAAAAGGGGGGGAAAAAACAAAAAATTGACCATTCATAGCATCTAAAAGATGAAAGTGAAGAGGGACACTGTCCAGTGTGTACAGGTGTCTATAATCGTCGGATACCCACCAGTGCCAGTGTTTGGACATTTTATGCTGCCTTGTTGAAAAATGCTACCGTAGTGTGAATTGATAGCAGAGCTAACCCTAACCTTGCCAACCTTGCACAGAACCACTAAGTAGCACATCTCAACAGGTAGCGCATATCAACAGAACACCGGTGTGTTAAAAGTGTGGGCGCAGTCTCTGTGGGTCATGTGTAGCTTTGCCGGGAACAGAATCCGGTGTTTGATGATTCCTCACCCCCGCAACTTTTGTCGTTCCCCATATAATTCTCCTTGTTGTTTGTATACTTAAGCCGATAAGTCCAGGTGGAATCTGATGTTGAGAGTTTCTGCAAACCATTTTCCCATAAAAACGTAAGGATCCGTCCCCTCTTCCTTCTCCCATAGGCCCACTACTCTCATGTTGTTGCATCAGCTTCTGCTCTCCAGATATTCTGTCTTGGTGTCCAGGAACCTTACCTTTCCTTCCAGCATGTTGATTTTTGATTGCAGATCGCTCATTGCGTCCTCGGCGGTGGGTACATGCTCCTTGGCCTGTGCGATGCGACCTTCGCGTTCAGTTATGTTAGAATGTCCTTGAATTTCTGTATGAACGTCCTGTTTAAAGGATCTGATCCATTCATAATGTCGGTGCCGCTAACGTTGTTCACCTGTCCGATGCCTGTATCCATCAGCATGGTGTCTTCCTCATTGTGGACCGAGTCAGAAACAGTGTCCTTGGTAGCTTGAAAGTCTGACTTCTTGATATATTTCGGCATATTTTACTTTTAATGATGCTAACTTAAATTTAAGTGACTTTCAAAAGAATAGTTGGTTGATTTTGAAATAACTGTCTTGAAATTAGCAAGAGAGCAGGAGAGGTGCCGCCGTTCAGCTTGATGCCATAACCAGAAGTCCACAAATGGCTTTTGATGAGTTCTTAACTGATGTGGACCAAATTGGGGATGATAAACTAGTAGAGAACCAAATTCTGGGGCATCTGGGTAGCATAGCAGTCTATTCCGTTGCCTGCCAACAGGGGGGTCGCCAGTTCGAATCCCCATGTTGCCTCCGGCTTGGTCGGGTGTCCCTACAGACACAATAGGCCGTGTCTGCGGATGGGAAGCCAGATGTGGGTACGTGTCCTGGTCGCTGCACTAGCGCCTCCTCAGGTCGGTCGGGATGCCTGTTCAGGAGGAGGGGGAACTGGGGGGAATAGCGCGATCCTCCCATGCGCTACGTCCCCCTGGAGAAATTCCTCACTGTCAGGTGAAAAGAAGTGGCTGGCGACTCCACATGTATCGGAGGAGGCATGTGGTAGTCTGCAGCGCCCCCCCCTCCCCTCTCGGATCGCCAGGGGAGGGGGCAGCGACCCAGACGGCTCAGAAGAATGGATTAATTGGTTGAGTACAACTGAGAAGAAAAATGGGGAGAAAAATCCCCACCCCCTCCCCAAAAAAAATAACCAAATTCTGGATCTGGTTCATTCACAGAGGTTACTCCATGTGGCTGGTTTGCAAATCGCTGCTGAATGCCATGCACGCACGCCACTAGTCAATCTGAATTTCAATGGCCGTCGATTTAGGAAAAATTACAGATCTATTTGAGCTCTGAGGTGACTGTGAGAGCGTATCATATTTCATTAAAACACCTTTCAAAGAGCTTCCATTTTGTGTGTGTGATGAGATATGAAAAATGCAGGTCCTTGAATGAACCAAAACACTCTGGCATTTAGCAGTCTTCTTATTTATGTCAATAAAAGGAGGACCTGATAGATAAAATGGATCCGTGATTCGCACACAGGCCTTGAAGATGCTCTCGCTGCTATACATACGGAGTTGAGTGCTACTTAGCCTTCTTTTCACGTTAGCTTTCCTATACTACACTAAATGCTCTGACTGATAGCGTTGGTCGTTTGGAGGAACGATCAGTTGCACCGGCCTATTTCACCAGCCAGGCCTAATGTCTGTCAGGCTGTCATTTGTCAAATATTGGAAAGGACACAAGTGGTTGGCTTTCATAAGTAAGACACGCTGACTTGTTTTTGTCTCTCTGTTGTGTTGACAATATGCAGATAGTCGTTTCAAATCAGCTTGCGCACTCCCAGACCAGATGTGATGGCGGCGGGAATGGTCCTATTA
>NC_079228.1:32358484-32398484 GCF_029633865.1 Lampris incognitus | reverse complement strand
GTGGCTTTTATCAGTCCAGTTCAATCTTTTGGTTTCGGTTTTAAAGACTCAGGTTACACACAAACACTAACACACGCACACACACACACACACACACACGCACCTCCCTGGGTCTACCTGGTGGTGCTATGCATCCGCTTGCATTGCCTCTCGTCTGCCATGTTTGCCACTCATTGTCGTTCTATTGTATTTATATTTAAATGTATTGTATTTTGCAGTTATTATTATGTAGACGAAATCCGCAACGTATATCCCTTAAGTTTATATTACTTAATATCACATTATGTAACCCGACTCCATCTGGCCCATGGAGTCGGGTTACGTAATAGTAACCAGCATCCTTGCCATGGCTGGAGACGGTACGGTGCCTGTATGCTGCTGCTGCTGCTGCAGGCGTGTTTTGGTCGGTCGCAGCCACCAACTGGCGCAGCGGCAAACACGAGCGTGTTGGAAACGTCTCCAGCAGTAAAGAAGACTGAAACGTGAGGCCAACATGGCCATGCCTCCGCCAGACGAACAACGGTATTGCTGTAGAACGATATTACCATATATTTCCACGACGTCTGTGATGCGTTAGACTGCCTGCATCGGCTTTGGTGCCATTGTTAGAAGAATGGCAACCATGCCGGTGAGCTGATGGCACGCAGGCCACAATGGCTGTCACACCTTGTTTGTAGCCCCTGGAAATCAGATGCAACAGGTCTAGTTCTCTCCCCCTCCTGCAGCCAACCATACTGGGACATGGTTCTGCTGTAATGTTGGTTGTCTGTCCAGCAGAGTCGCCACATTGTTATCACGTCTCAAATGGATTACATAGCGAGGGAAGTCAGATTGCACCTTTAAGATGTATTGCCACACGGGATCCTATTTAGTTATTCCTTCATTCATTTATGCCCCTCCCCTTTTCTCCCCAGTTGTACCCGGCCAGTGGGTTTCACCGGGGTGCCCTGGTTTCCTCCCACAGTCCAAAGATTTGCAAGTCAGGTGAATCGGCCTTACTAAAATTGTCCCTATAAGTGTGTGTGTGTGTGTGTGTGTGTGTGTGTGTGTGTGTGTGTTGGACTGGCGGCTTGTCCAGGGTGTCCCCCCCCCCCCCGCCTGCCGCTCAGTTGACTGCTGGGATAGGTTCCAGCATCCCCGCGACCCTGACAGCAGGATAAGCGGTTTGGATAATGGATGGATGGATGTACCCGGCCAATTGCCCCACTCTTCCGAGCCGTCCCGGTCTCTGCTCCACCCCCTCTGCCGATCCAGGGAGGACTGCAGACTACCACAGGCCTCCTCCCATACATGTGGAGTCGCCAGCCGCTTCTTTTCACCTGACAGTGAGGAGTTTCACCAGGGGGATGTAGCACGTGGGAGGATCACGCTATTCCCCCCCAGTCCCCCCCCGAACAGGCGCCCCAACCAACCAGAGGAGGCGCTAGTGCAGCGATCCGGACACATACCCACATCCGGCTTCCCACCAGCAGACGCGGCCAATTGTGTCTGTAGGGACGCCCGACCAAGCCGGAGGTAACACGGGGATTCGAACCGGCGATCCCCGTGTTGGAAGGCAACAGAATAGACCGCTACACCACCCGCACGCCCCGTGATGTATTCCAATGTATTTAATGTATGCACAGCACTTCTCTTTGTACTTTGCCACCGTCTGGGTGATCACAGTCCACTTTTCGTTGTACGCGTACCCAGCACATTATAATGCCATTAAAGCGGAATCGAACTGAATTGAAGTGGTGCTCAAGCAGCTCAACACGCAACTCTCAACACGCTCTGGGTCTGACTAAATCCACCTGCTGGATAAGACAGTCAGGGTGGTTATCAATTTACCGCTTGTGATGTGAACTGATGTAAACGATGCAGCAAGTCAGCTGAAAACAATATGGATGGCTATTGAGGGGCCACACGGTGTCAAACGACCCATTCATTGTCTGTCAAATCAGTGGCGGCCAAGTCAAGTTTTGTGTGTTGCTGATTTTCGGAGATATCCTGGAGTAGTGCCACGTCACACTGGATCACACTGTTGCAGACAAAATGAAAATAAACGATCGGGCAAAGATTCATTACAAACACGCCATCTCGGAAAACCAAAACTCATATATCTTATGATGTAGTTGGTTAGAGTAAACGATATCCAACATGCATCTGCAAACATTTTTCTGAATGATCTTTCATACATTTTCATTGCATTGGGAGTTAAACGATAAAGTTTCTCCGTGAGCACGTCTGTGGCATCTAAGTGCAGGGAAAACAAAGTTTTGCACGGTGGCACTTGATCATGCCAGGGAATCACTGGCACAGCGCAGCTAACGTGTTTGGACTGTGTCTCCTCACTTATTAGCTGCAGGACAGCTCAAGGTTGTGTCCATCTGGTTAGGTAACAGATAATCAGTAAGAAGTGATTGAGCCCTTGTAGAGACATGGGCTGGCTGATTTAGAAGGTGGCTGTCCCGTTTAAAGCCTCTTGACTGTTTGAGCTGTGACAAACCAGGCCTTAGCGTCTGTGTGTGAGTGTGTGTGTGTGTGTGTGGGGGGGGGTCCTCTTTATCGGAGAGCCCGTCAGATCAATGTTATGCAAACCTATTAGTCAGAGGTTAGCTCGACAGTACTCAGAGACTCTCCCTCAGGGTCAAATGGAGTGATGAGCTTTCAGGCAGCGACTTCTGTTGTGAGTGATAACAATGTAGCCTACTGGAAAAAGGCCAGGGGTTCAACACAGCAGCCTCACAAGGTTAAGTTATGGCTGCATGCAAGCAGAGCTTTAAACACCAAACTGCTCACACTGACTCGGGCACCTTGTCTGCCCTGCATGCACGCACACATGAATCCTTGGAGATGTTGCCTAGGCCCATGAGATGGGTTGCAGACTGGTGTGTATCAGAGAATCTGTTTTCAAAATGAAGCACAGCTCACTACTCACTGAATCTCTGCATAAGGTTCCAGAAAACGTAAAGTAACCTATTGGTGCGAGGCTTAATTAAAGATGATCAACGGGACAGCCTCTTAGATTTTCTTCCAGTGCCTTGTATTGTCCTGCATGCCGTGCATGGAGCCACAATACATTTGAAATGATTAGAAATGGTCTCTTGAGTTCGTGGTTGCAGTGAAACATCACGAGTGTGCATAGTGGTAGTTATCTGTTGGGGCTGACAACATGTGCAGGATTTTTGCTGACTCAGTGGGAGGGAGGGGTTGTGAGTGTACTTTATAAGGCCATTAAGAAAACCGTCCCTGGGACACAAGCTGAATAAGCCCTGGGGCTTTGACTCCACTAATCACCTTAGACAAAGCATGGCGGCCAATGTGCCTCAGAACACCTGTTCCTGGCCTATGCATGGTTATTATCATCAATCTGTGTCATCACTATCATGCAAGATTTACAAGTGCTCTTATACTATTAAATGCTTGCACTTGTTTTTCCCTCTTATGCTCGTTAATCTCATTATGTTATTATGCTGCCTTACGAGACGTTTAACGAGGGGTTGCTATGTGTAAAAGGAAGCTAAGACTTTGTAAGGAATATAGGCACGTAAAGAAGAGCGGGGAGAAACGAAGCGCTTTGAATTGGTTTGGTTCCGTCTTAGCGGTTAAAACAACACGCAAAATGCATGAAAGATGGCTAATGCAGCATGCATCATGATCTCATTACCTTAACAGCAACCTCTTTTTCATTTATAATCTTGTTAATGGTTGACATAGAATATTGTTTATTAACATTTCAATGGGCAGTTAAACAAAGTTTTGGCCATTTCTGTGTGTGTTTATCCAACAGTCCCGTGTGTTTTTTGTTTTGTTTTGTTTTTTTGTACAGTTTAGGACCCAAGCACCGGGCTTCTTGGGGCCCAGAACAACGCGGAGGATCTTATTGGCCAACGCCATACCACGTGGTCCGGGCTTTGACGTCACGGCGGGGGCGGGGCCTCGCCGCTCCGGGCTTAGCTGCCGGCTCGCAGTGCGGGGGGATCCTTGTGGAGTTGTAAGTGGAAGCGGTCGGAGTCCTCCTCCACAGCGCTGCTGAGACCTGTTGCCGTTTCAAGCTAAACTTCGCACTCGGGCAGAGGACAAGGTAATGGACTATTAAAACCCCCGAGGAACATCCCTGCAGCACAGCAACTTACAGGCGAGGTAAGATATATTAGGATATATACGCGCCTGTCACCTCCCCCCCCCTCTTTTTATTCTGTGCTTCCTGTATGCACTTCGTTCTCGTGCCCAGGTGAGATGGCGCCTTTGAAGTGATTGTTTTATCGCACATTTGCTAACCGGAACAAGCGTGCTAAGCTGTCGCCCGCGATGTCGTCCGGTAGCAAATTCCCTCCCATAACTTTTCCCTCGTACGGGTGTCTGATTTTGAACCGGGGTCGGCTACGCTGTGGCAGAGCAGGGCAGGTCCGGCTGTAAAACACGGGGATGCCCGGAGGAGTAAAGCCTCCCTGATATCTCTTAATAGGATGAGGCGTCTTCGTGTCTGTGCTAAACAAACTCCCGCGAGTGGTGTTCGGATGGAATTTGATGCTTACTTATAGGGGGATAAAAACAGGAAGTGGATAAGAGCCTCTTGCACACTAAACACACGCGCACACGGATGTGGCAGTCAGACCGAGGGGATCTTGTTTCAGCAAAGACACCTGAGTCGGGTTTTGGATTGGAGCAGCGAGGGCACATGTGTGCCATGGGATTATGTGGCTGCAGAGGACGGAAAGGGGTTCTGCCAAATGTTGTATCCCCTTTAGAAGATGTACCCCATATAATCGGTTGCAGCCGACCTTGGCTATTACAGTTCCATTTCACGCAGTGGGGAAAAATGCCCGACATGTTGATCGTTTTGATTGATTATTTCCCTCAGACGAGTGAGCTGAAACTTGGTCGTCGCCTGCACCGTTTCGTTTTCGTCTCATCGTTGCTCTCACTTTCTTTTGCTCTTTCACTCCGTTATTGGCCCCTCCACTCTCTCTTTTGCCCTTTCTCGCTTTGCGTCTATGCTTTCTTTTAGTACCCCCCCACCCCTCTCCCCCCCTCTCTCTCTCTGTCTCCGTCCGTCTCTGTCTCTCTGTCAGTGTGTGCAAATGTGTCTGCCTCTGCTTATCGCCAAGGGGGGAAATCCATTCAGTGTAACCGTTTAATAGCTCTGTAATAGCGCTGTAATTGTTTCCCTCATAATGAAACAAGAGTACCATGCTGATGAGTTATTTCTCATTAGTGTGCATTACAGACGAGGGGACTTTAAAATTGAACATTGTGGAGCAACAGCCAGGATTTAAAAACAACAACAACACCCCCCCCCCCGTCCATCAATGGGCAGCCTTAACTTTCAAAATTCACTGAGATATATTTACTTGGCCAAGTGGGTTTTAACCATCAGGACTGTTTGTTTGAAGATAACTACCCAGTGTGTGTGTGTGTGGGGGGGGGGGGGCTTTCATATGTACCAGACACAGTACCAGTTAACCAGCTTGTGGCATATGACTTGTGATGGTCGTTAATGGTTTTTGCCTTCTTTTTTTTAACTCGCTGTTCTGCTGTGTGAGGTGTAAACAAAATTGATTTCCATCTTGCAAATCCAGTGCTTAATGCATGGATGACCAGTCAGCCCAGGGGGGAGGTTGGGTGGTGGGGGGTGGGGGTAGACATTTTCTGCAAAAGCAACACGGGTTCAGTCTTCAGCTGAGCCTCCTCGTGCTTTAGGCCACAAACGGAAAACATGTCATGAGAATTCAAAGACCCGCGGAGGTGATCAGGCATGGGTGGAGTCGGACGATAATAGCCCCCTTGGTGTCAGACCGTCCCTCCAAACACTTCAAGATGCTGAATGGCAACGGGGCGCGCGCTATATTTGAACTTGGCTCTATTTTCGGTTGCGTGGGAGTTTTGTGTGCTTCTTTTTTGGCTCAGACCGACCGCAGAGGCTGCATCCCTTGTAGTTAGGCATGTCTGCACACAGCCTGCGCCCCTTTTTGAAATGGGTGCATGCTTTTAGGAGGAAGAAAAAAGAGGAGGAGAGACGGATCTGGGAGAGTAGAAGAGGAAGGCGGTGGGAGAGATGAAGAACAGGATAAAAAGAGAAATGGAGTAGGTGAAAAAGCAGCGGAGGAAGTGCCATTGGCGAGACTGAGATGAAACAGTCAGTCAGCCAGAGAAAGAAAGAAAAAAGAAACAGGCTTCTTATAGACATTTTTTTTTTTTGATTAGAAAGATGTCATAGATGCTCTGAGTTCACGTTGAGGTCATGGCAGACAGGGAGGACAGACATGAGTGACAGTGCTTAGTTCATTGAGCGAATAGACTTTTTTTGCATGAACCATCTCTGGTCTCCTCTTGACAGGAGGGTTTTGCGGCTCCTCAGGGAACACGAGCACATTGCAGCATTTACCGCAGACTTAACAGCACTTACATCTCCTCGCTCAATCTGTCGCATTTTAGAGCGAGTGTGTGTGTGTGTTGTTTACATGTATGTACTTCTTATGTGTTGTGTGTGTGTGTGGTATATGTGCATTTGTTTCTTGTCCATTCCTCGGCCGTTCTGTCGGCGTTTGCAAGCCGCCTTGCTTCACTTTTTACTGACATTTTTCATCTTGCTCTCATGCATTTTCTCATAATGGTCTCATTGTGGTTTTTCTGCAGAGAATTGACGTATGAAGCTCACCGACCGACAGTGGACGCTAATGTGTGCTGCATTATGATTATGTCGCTACCTCGGTTTAGTCAAACCGTGGATAAATGGGATTTTCCCCAAACATTTAAAAAGACAAGAAAAGAAACCGTGGGTCACATAATAAATGTGTTTTAAGTTCATGTGCGTCACCTCTGAACTCTAACAGATATGTGAGAGTGCTTTATTTTACTAATGGGAGACACAACCAGACATTTTTGTACAGGCAGTTAGGCCGGGGGACTGCTCACTTCCAAGAAATTACAGTTTGGAAGTTGCATCAGTGTCTATCAAAATAAGAGATGGCGGTGATAGACCTGTTTGCACAAAACTGGCTGTCAGGACCATGACGTCAATGGAAAACGTGGGGGGGTTTTTTGTGTGTTTTGTTTGTTTCTTGTTTTTTTTTTTTTTTTTTTTTAACCACCAGAGTCATGGGAAGCTGTAGTGCTTCCTCAGCACTGAAAGGTGGTGATTTGAGAGCGTTCCCAAAGAGGAAACTTTCCTTGTAGGCTTTAATGTGTATCAAACACATTTATGTCTGCCTCCTTTGGATAGGAAAACTGTACAAGTGGTTGTTGTTTGCATCGAAAGAGTTTTTACAGCCCCAAAACCTTAGCCCCCGGCACCTCAACCCCCCCGTACACACACACTCAGTGCATTGCTGGTGCTAAAAGTAATGAAAGGCCAATATTGAGTGCTAGAACTGCAGCGTATCTACGTGTGTGTAATATTAAGCTGCGGCGGTTATTGTTAAGGCTGCATTTGGACAGTGAGTCGTGGGAATGAGAGGACTTTAAACTGAGTTCAAGGGATGCTGCCACGATTTACGCTTCAAATCAAGTGTACGAGAGAGACGGAACGAAATCTCGCATCAAAGCTGCCCAGGAGCTGAGGAGGGTTTTGGGAGGGGGTCCTTGTCTGGCATAGTATAGGGTGGACCAACAGTGCAAAAACCCTGACCTTACCGAATTGCACGAGAGATTGGGTTGCAGTCAGATGTTCAAACGGAGGGCTAGCTTCAGCGAGCGGCCCGAGCCAGGACTCGTGTAACGTGAGCATCAAGGCGCTCCAGAAGTTACGGCCACGGCTCGGCGGGGTTTTGGTGGCGATGTGAAATATGCCTCGACCTTGGCACATGTTTCACAAAGTCACGGTAACAGGATGACGCTGGGGGGGGGGGTGGTTTGTAAGAGTTGTCGATGAAAGTAACGATGACAAAAGTAATGTCGCCGGATAGGTTTGAGTCACCGTAAGGCAGATTTGAAAACACAGTATGCGGGCTGAAATTCTGGCATTGCTTTGTGTATAACCAACCTAAATACCTTTATCAGGAATGCCAAAAACTGTTGTATTCTTCAGACAGGGTAGAGAAAGAAAGCAGGTTTTGGAGAAAAAGAGCCATGAATGGTAGGGTCCTCTGATAAGTTTTAGCATTTTACAAGTATTTGCAGACTGTTTTCCACCCTAAAAGTTTTTTTTCCTTTTTTCCCCAGTTCTTACATTGCACCATTCTGCACCATGGGGAGAAGGATATTTGTGAATAGGCGTTCAAAGTGTCAGCGCCCTTCAGTAGCTCGACTGAACATGTTGACAAAAGAGGATGTGACATTTGAAAGTAACAATTGAAGAATAAGAAATGTTGTTATGTCGTGTTGCGGCTCTGCCAACCGGAGCCAGCTGAACGTAGTCCAACATTTCCCTCCCTTTTCGGATCCGCTATTTGAACTGTTCAATTCCTCGGAAACTCAAGAGCCACTCGAGTGTGTCACGGCAACGTCGGCGAAATTGGCTCCACCGAGCAGAAAACGCTAACAAACGGAACGTTAACAAAACAAAATGGCTCGCGATGAAATTTGTTTTGGGGGGGGGGGATTATTTTTGATTTTTGATCCGGAAATGAGTCAAAGAAAAGTGAAGAAAATGGCTGTGAAACATCCTAATGTGGTAATTGAAGTGTGTGCTCATGCAAAGCTCTAGGCTTGTGTTCACAGAGAAGCATCCCCGTTGTGGAAGATAGAAATTTAATTACTAGTCACTAATTGAATTAAGTGAAACGGAGTATGAGGAGCGCCTGTGCCTCTGCAAGGCCCAATGTTTTGTGTGTGTGCATGTGTGTGTGGTGAAGCATGGTTTGAGCTCCCCTCATTTGAAATAAGAATAAAGCGGTCCTGTCTGTGTGTCATTAGATTTTAAACATGCTATCGTATGAAAAGTGGCCACTCCACTTTGTCCTGCCGGTGAATTGTCGGAGGTAGCTGATCTTCAGAGTTTTGTATTTGCTCACTGCTGTTGGGTCATGAATGAACGCTCTCAACTCTTGCAACCTGGCCGCAGGTGTATCGCATTTCATTATGAATGCATCATTCATGCATGACAAACAGAAGCTCACTGTCCACGAGCCGGCCTCTGTTATTCATCCCATTCATCGTGTCACTCTCGCTCGCTCGCTCTCTCTCGCTCGCTCTCTCTCTCTCCTTCACACTCTGTTCTTGCCCTTCAGATTATCTGAGGTACTCTTCAGCTAAGCCTTACCTGCAGGATATAAACGGAGACCTCTGCCTGTTACATAAATGGGCCACGAGATGTCCTGGGATGAATGGCGGCCCTCGCGGAGGGCCCTCAATTCATTCAGCTAAGACCGAATCAAATTTAATCTGCCGTCGCACTGTAGCATTGTGAAGGTCTAACTTGCCAAGTCCATTGTAGTAATTTTGGATTTGGTCCTGTTTACTCCAACACAAAGAACCGTTGGCTTTCCCTGTCAATGTTAGACAAGAGAATGATGTTGTTTCCCTATAATCTGAAAAGCAATTATTTTCTGCAAACGCTGGCTGATTAGGGATGATGTTTCTGGTGCTGCGGTTGTTGATCCGCATGATTTTAATGAACCTGTCATGTAGTGAATGGATAAACTTCACACATTCTGGAAATGAAAACAAGATCCCCTTTTAAAATTTTTGAACTGGTTGCTTTTTAGGAGCTGAAAATAACACGAGTTGTAGTCCCTGGCTCCGATTTGTCTGTGCCTGACAGCTGATGAATAAAATGATTGAACGTCACAATGCAATTTGCAGAAACACAAAGGGAAAACTGGGCTCCTGACAACTGCCAGACGTGCCCAAGAATCGGCCCTTCTCCAGTTGGTGTCACTGGTATATCACACACCAGTATTTGTTTTTCAGTAGAGTACAAAACAAAATAAATAGAATAATAAGTAGTCTCAACTGTTTTTTGGCAGTCGTAGCAAGGCTTACACGAAGCCTATTACATTATCAAGTCAAGTTTATTTGTGTAGCCCAAAATCAGAAAGTAGTCCCGAAGGGCTTTAAAGTCGTATAATATACATTGGTAGTTGGTGTCGTTGTTGAGTTGGGGGGTTTAGGCTTGGCCTCACAACTGTCCGCACTTGTGACAAAGTCGGCATAAGATATTAACATCTCAGCAGGTTGATCTTGTAAACAGTGTTTACTTGCCGTGTAGTCTCAACAGGTGTGTTGTCTCAGTGAGAGTGGCAGTGTGTTCCCACCCGGCTAATACCTGAACAGGTTTACCGCTGGATCTGTCCACCTACTGTATGTCATACCTTTGCCCCATCTCAGACACGCTCAGAAAGTCTTATTCCCGCCCGCTGGGTCGCTTGCCTTCCGTGACCTTTTAAGGAGGGTACAGTTGTCACCGGTGGCGGACGAAGACCTTTGCTTGACCACGTGACCCGGCCGGCTATCGCTCATCTTCGGTCAGTTATGTAACGGTGCTGTCACCGGCCTGCTGGCAGCAGTAGGTAAGAGCCTTAAAGGTTAATTGTTGGCAATGATCTTGAAGCCTACAGGTCCCAGAAATAGCCAAGTCCTTAGGCTGAGCGGTCCCGGGGATGTTCAGAGGCTCTTGATCTCTCATCCAAACATTTGTTCTCAGAACACCAAATGAGCCTCGATACGCTCGGGGAGTGGGGTGAGGTGTGTTGTCTTGGCACACTGGAAGAATGTCTGGTTCATGAGCCAAGATCTCCAACTTTGAGATGATCGATAGAGAGACGGAGAGAGTGACCAAAAGACACAAGAAAGATGCAGAAGGGAAGCAGAGATGTATACTAGAGAGATGTATACTAGGGAGATGTATATTAGAGATGTGTACGAGAGAGATGTATACTAGAGAGATGTATACTAGGGAGATGTATACTCGCAGATGAATAGTAGATGTATACTGGAGAAATGTATACTACAAGAGCTGTACATACTAATAGGTTGTCAGCTGTGAAAACAGAGCATGATAATGTAATAGTACCGTTATATTTTCATCGAAGAAACTTCGGAGGCACAGACTAAGCCAGACAGAGATAAGTGCAAATCAAAAAAAAGAAATAAAATAAATATTTGACGACAATGAATCAAGACATTTTAGAGACGGGTAGAAAATGAGGTATAAACGCCTAAGCTGGGGCGCACATCCATAGAGTTACAACATTCAGAATTAGCACAATGCCCTGTAAATCACAACAAGACTAACATACAAATAATTTCTCTTCACAAGGCCCAATGGCCGGTTTGTCACTAATCCAGACGGCAAAAGGACAGACGGCAAGTGTTCACCTGGCTTAACCTTTTTCCTAACAAATATTCACCTTTCATTTTTGAGCCAAGAAGGAAGAAAAAACATTTTTAGTCAAATTTGCTTTTTGCTTCACTGATTTGATAAGTGACCAACCGAGCCCTGTTAGAAAGAGTCGCCATGGTTACAAATGTGTCTCGAAACAAAACCAATTATACAACCCATTACTCTTTGCAGAAGGTAATATTGTAATATGTCATTCCCAAGCAAGTATATGCAAAGTAATACGCATTGGATGCGAGCCACCCCACACTTAGTGATGGATTTCAATTTGCCCCCCCCCCCCCGCATGCTGCCAACAAACAGGAATGATTACAGGGTCTTACTGATTAGTTCACTGTGGAAACACAGACTCAGTGATCATGGAAACTCTCCGCAATTCATTAGGCAATTAAAATGCAGATTCAGATAACAGGGGCCATCAGTCAAAAGACAAATTTCTGAATGAAGTGAGCGGTCGCTAGCAGGATGACGTAGTTTGGTTGTCTGGCTGATTGAAGCCCAAATGCAGATATGTTGAATGCCGCAGTAGAAAGAGGGGAAAAGCCCCATTTGGGTCGACAGATGGTTTCCACTTGCCAAAAAGTGATTGCAGCTCCTACCTTGTTACAGAAAGGTTGTTTCTGCCTCAAAATGACTTGATTTCGTTCATGAGGGTTTTATTTGAAAGATTATAGCTCACCCAGCCCTTTTTACCAGTTGAAATACCATTTAAAGGGGAAATACAACCCATAAAATGCACTTTTGTACTTGCCAAAAAGTGATTGCAGCGCCTTCCTTGTGACTGAAAGATTGTTTCTGCCTCAAAATGATCTAAATTTTAAAGGCAAGACCTTGTTAACACATATTTAAATGAATATAAAAACTGAATATGTAACTATATAAACTGATACAGATTTAACAGACTGCGCACCAGCAATCAGTTTTCGGCACCACACCGGAGCTACAGTACATTCTGCATCACACTTGTGATGCTGGTCTTCTCCTGGATCACTACCTTGCCGTGGTGGAGAAGCTTGCATGTACCGATTATCCCAAGAGCTATGCCGTCCAGAGCTTGGCTCCTGGTTGGGTCACCCAAGGTGGATTGGTCAAGGGGAAGGTTCCACACGAAGTGTGCTCCAACAAAGACCTAAACGGCGGAACTGGCGGAAGATGTCTCCAGGCCACAACAGCAGTGAAGGTGGATGAAGGCTGCAACAGAGGGTGGTTCCCAATCGTCTTGGTTCTCCATGCCATTGGACTCTGGCCACCCCCTGCCAAGGACCATGTGGTGGCTGCAGGCACCTCAGCCACTTCATGTAAAAATCTGTCACGCGCAGGCATCCTCCCGTTATGCAGCTCCAGAATCGCCCACCTGAGGACCCAGGGGAAGGACAATCATACTCGACCCCAAGTGACCGCCGAGGATGATGATGATGCTGCCGCCGAGCCAGTTCTGCTTTGGTGCCTTGACAGGTTTGAGAACCGAACCTTACGTAGCGGAAGTTGGGGTAATCTCCATGGGGGGAAAAATCATGGCAGACAGAATGTATCTGCCTTGCTTGCTGTCCCATCGGCAGACGTTTTAGATGAAATTAGTTGTCTTTCGATATTGTCATTAGGTGACGATCATAAAGTTGCGTCAACTAGTTAACAGATTTACCATATTGATTGTGTCACCTTGTTCCATATGCAATATTTCTGTTGTACTTCCCTTGGGCTGGCTGCATAGTCCATCTTGTGATAAACTGCACAACTACTATTCAGTATTCAGCTTTGTTCAGTATTTAAAATCCCCCAGTCAGAATGCTATTCCCCACAAGTGTATTATTCATGTCAGTATAGTATTTATTACCAATGTGATATTTCCATGTGCGATTACTGATAAGCTCCACAGACCCACCACATATTCCTTCTCCATTTGTGAACCAGCTGGATTTTTTTTCTTGTACTTTGCATTCTTCACAGAAGACACTTTAATTTGCTGCATTCCTCTTCATACGTCATTCATGGCCTGTGTGGTTAATGTGAGCATCCCACACAGTCAAGTCCCTTGATTGTGCAAACTCACCAAGCTGATATTAACAGATGCTGATATTCTGTCCAAATGGATCCCCCACCCGCCCGGGGGGGGGGGGGCTAGACGTTTTGTCTCTTTCTCATATGAGGACGCACATCATACCTTCACGTTGTGGCTCAAACGCTCCCAGCAGGGCCCCCTCTGTGCAGCTGGTGATTCACATTGTTCCGGGCCTGACCACCGTGTGTGAACAGGTGTTAATCTGTCCTGCAGCACCGCGGTGCAACGGAAGTGTACCTAACAGCGGGGAGCTCATTTAGCCCCTGTTGTCGCCTCTGCAAAGCCCATTGTTTACTCAGAGTTCATTAAAAATATTATAGCCGTCTTCTATATTTGGCTTCTGGAGAGAGAGGGAGAGATAGCGAGCGAGAGAGAGAGAGTGTGTGTGAGGAAGAAAATTACATCTAATGGTCCTTTTTAAAAGAATGAATAATGATGTATGTGAAGGTTGTCTTTTTGATTTTTTTAATTTTTATTCATCAACTTGCAAAAAAGAAAAAAAAAGCCCTCTCAAATTCATATTCTCTATTACCAACCGGACCATAACAAAGAAATTCATCAACGTGTCAGAATGATCTTTTGTAGCCTGGTTTCTATTCGGTAGCTGGTGTGTTACAAGTGTAATTCAGTACAGTTTTGTTTTTTGATTATTAATCCATCACCGTCCAGTATGGCAGTCTGACTGGTTGGTGTGGCTTTGTCCAAGTGCTTTCTGTTTATCACTTAAGTACCACGTCATGCAGCTTCATTAGGACGGTCTTAACGCCGACATCCTTGTTCCTGGCAAGACCAGGGCATTTCTGGTTTAGTACCCATATTAACAACCAAGTAAACACAATGGCAGCCCAGCTAGCTGAATACCGACAGGGCAACGGATCAGACGCTCTCTGAATGAGCGAAGGCGAACAGGAATGTGTTTCTACATTCAAAACCAACAATGATATCACATCGTAGGGCAACAATTCCTCCTCCGGTACATGTGGAGTCGCCAGCCGCTTCTTTTCACCTGACAGCGAGGAGTTTCACCAGGGGGATGTAGCACATGGGAGGAACACGCTATTGCCCCCAGTCCCCCCCCCAAACAGGCTACCCGACTGACCAGAGATGGCGCTAGTGCAGCGGCTAGGGCACATACCAACATCCGGCTTCCCACCCGCTGACACGGCCAATTGTGTCTATAGGGACGCCCAACCAAGCCGGAGGTAACACGGGGATTTGAACCAGCGATCCCCGTGTTGGTAGGCGACGGAATAGACCACTACGCTACCCTCGTTTATCGTCTTTCAGATATTTTCACACGGTGATACAGTTTTGTTGTGCAGAGTAATGAGAATGAGAATCAGTCATCTAAAATTTCTCACAAAATGGGGTCTGGGACATTTTGAGGGATTATTGTTTGGTTTGATTGATATTATACTTTACATTACCAATTCAGTGTGAATGGACCCGCGTCGGATTGTTAAACATGTTATTTTTGCACATGTAAGCAGATGTCGTTATGTGTGTCAATATAATCTAATGAAATCCCTATGAATATTGTGATAATAATATTTGCCATATTGCCCAGCACTATTACCTATGCAGAGTCAGTATACACGTCAAAAAGCACCGGTCATGAAAAGTGAAGGGTCACGCGATTGGGCCTACAGGCTTAATTTAGCATCAAATTCTACTAATGAGTTTAGAAGATAATCGCTCTCACAAGGCAGTAGCACGCTTCAGTTGGATGTGTCTATGAACTCTCAATAAACCTCGTTTATTGTTAATGTCAGTTCTTTTAAGAGCTAATGAAGTAAGACAATGCCGACCGGGCTGTAAATAGATGGGACTTGCTTTTTCTTCTTCTTTTTTGTCACGCCGCTTCGGAAGAGGCCGCCTGTTCTGTACTTTGTGTTGGCCTGATCTGACCTCCCTGGTCCTATCTGTCATTATCCCTTTCTAAGCTTAGAACAGCTTTTCTGGGGAGCTTCTGTCTGTCTGTATGCTGAGAAGCTGCTGATCGAGAGAGAGAGAGAGTTGCACAGGCAGCTCGATGTGGAGGGTTAGATGGTGGACCTGTGTAAAGTAAGGCTGGGAATGGGCAGCTGCCTCTCCAGTTCAACATTACAACAATATTTACATGCTGGGTTTTTTTTTGTGTGTGTGTGCAATTTTTCAAATATCAGAATGTTATGAATACCGCTGTTTGCTCAGTCTCATCTTATGTACAGTAGGGGAAAAAACTGCAGAAGTCATCACGTCAAACCTCTTCACCGCTTCTATGTGTTGTGCTTCAGCACTGAGATTCGGAGGAAATGCTGCAGTACTGAAGTTGTCACGGCTTACCATCGTGACTTTGCATTGATTCGACCCCCATCCGCGGTTTAAAGGCTCCTATATCAAAACTGGCATGTGAGGACCGACTCTTTGAGATGTTGTAGGACGCGTGCTAGCTTTAGCTTTGGCGTCTGCTGTTTCCAAATGCTCGACCGACTCTATGTTCAGATGATGTGTGCGATGAGCACACAATGGACACGTAGGGCTCTTGAGATGAGGACTGATTATTTTATTTTTTTTTGCCATTGTGTCTTTCTGGCAGAACATCGTTTCATAGTCTTATCAAAAAAGTCAAACTAGGTCAACAAGCTGTCTTGATTATCAAGTGCACTGCATGTGGGAACGTAAGGCAAGGTGTGCGTCTGAGGGTTTCTGCAGGAAGTGGAAGATGCATCTGCAAAAACATGCACACGTGCATACACCATCACTCGGGATGGTGAGCAGATGTGAGCTGTGTGCTTATGGCAGCTTGGGTTGACATTTGGTGTGTGTATGTGTGTTGTGCGTGTGTGCGCGCCAAGTCTGGGTGTGGTCGTCTATTTGAAGTAGTTTGCCACTGTGAAAACATTTTCCCTTTTTAACCTTTGCAGAGAGAATGAGCGTGAGCGAGTGTCTCCTCCGAAACACCGTTCTGAAACGCTGCATCTGTGGGAGACCACACGCTCTGCCGTCTCCCTGTCTTCTTTTCATTTCATACCACCTCCTGACTCTGGTTTTGTTGAAACACAACGAACAGTTTGAATGCAGAACCACAACATCAGACGGTCGCAGACCCTTGCCGTTAGACAGAACTGAGACGATGCAGGCAAGTTCATCAAGAGAGACAGGCAAGACAAAATGGAGGAACAAGGAAACGCACAATATCACAGATGCAAAACACAACTGTTGTGCGACTTGGTTGGGGAGAGAACAATACGGGATCATTCATAAGTTTGTGGTGGGGAGTAGGTCTAGTATTGACTGGCCACTTTCAATTTAGTAGCTAACATTGCATATTACTTACATCATATCTTGATCGGATGCTTCACACTGATGTAAAATAGAGGCTTTTGCAAGCGGTTCAACAGCGCTAAAGTTTGCTCATCTGAATCGGGTTTTTTCAAACAAACCAGCGACCCAGAAAATTAAGCGGAAACGTCAGAAACACTTGAAGCTTTTTATCAAAAGATTGATTTGTTAGGGGACGTTAAAATTGATGGAGCAAGTCGTGCTTGAATCTCTGTCAATGGTGTTTCTGTGAAGTCCTACCTCGGATGAAACCGCATGGGCCAAGCGATAGAACAGAAGAGAGACTAATAGAGAAGAATGGTGGGGGTGCAGAAAAAAAAAGCAGCAACCCCCCCCCCCTTTTCTCCCCAATTGTATTTGGCCAATTACCCAACTCTCCCGAGTCGTCCCGGCCGCTGCTCCACCCCCTCTGCTGATCCGGGGAGGGCTGCAGACTGCCACAGGCCTCCTCTGATACATGTGGAGTCGCCAGCCGATTCTTTTCACCTGACAGTGAGGAGTTTCGCCAGGGTGATGTAGCACATGGGAGGATCATGCTATCCCCCCCCCCCGAACAGGCGCCCCAACCAACCAGAGGAGGCACTACTGCAACAACCAGGACACATGCCCACATCTGGCTTCCCACCCGCAGACACAGCCAATCGTGTCTGTAGGGATGCCCGACCAAGCCGGAGGCAACACGGGGATTCAAACCACCTTCCCTGTGTTGGAAGGCAACGGAATAGACCACTATGCTACTCAGATGCCCCGAAAAGCGGCAATTTTCTAACCAGTGAGGATTCTTATGTTACTTAAAAAAAAAAAACTCAATCTTTGATGTCCTACAGCAGCATATATATCTTTAAATGCACTCACAACATTTTTTGGAGAGATTGTGAGTCAACCAGTCTACATGGATGGTGCCTACAGCTAAACTTGAGACTAAGTATCAGTTTGTGAGTTAGATGCCAGGTTCATGAGGTGCTTCACATCTCGAAATAAGAGAGGCCACATTCTCACTGGCACTTAAAGGAGTAGTCGGGCATTTTTTTTTAACTGTGTTCCTGTGTTATAGTCACCGCTCATGTATTACACAGATGGGCTTCATTTCCACAGCCATCCATCATTTTCTTCATACTGGACATGCCGCTCCAGCTTGCCATCCACAGCTCAATGTAATCAACTGGGTACAAATCCACAGTACTCATTCAGTACAAAAATAAAAATAAAAAAACAACTCCACGGTTCAGCCAAAGCCAACACGACGCTACAGCAGTCTATTATAGCGACTTCGAGTGGTCATTTAAAAGACGTTGTTGTTTTTACCGTCAGTTATGATCGTTTCCTACTGCCTTACTTCCTACAACGCAGCCTACGGGAGATTATCAGCAGGGGTCACTGCCACAGTACAGCAGAGCAAACACCAAGAGGGAATTTAGCAATGAAAACTAATGAACATTTTAAAATCACCACTCAAATTCGCTACCTGTTATACCTGAGACATTGTGGAGTGGTTTTTTAACACTAAACGAGGATCATGGATTTGTCCTGCATCAATTGCATTGAACTGTAGACGGCAAAACAGAGTTGTGTGTCCTGTATAAAGAAAAAGATGGATGACTGTGAAAATGAAGCCTGCCAATGCACCACATGAGTGGTGAGTGTAAAATATGTGAATTATTACTTAAAGCCAGGAGCCGCAAGGTCATGCATTATTTCCTAACATGTTTTCTCTCTCTCTCTCTCTCTCTCTCTCTCTCTCTCTCTCTCTCTCTCTCTCTCTCTCTCTCTCTCTCTCTCTCTCTCTCTCTCTCTCTCTCTCTCACAGTCTGAAGCACCAGCGACTTCACATCACCACCACCACCATCAGCAGAAGCAGCAGCCATGGGTAAGCAGAACAGCAAGCTCCGTCCCGAGATGATGCAGGACCTGGTGGAGAACACGGACTTCACCGAGCATGAGATCACCGAGTGGTACAAGGGCTTCCTGCGGGACTGCCCCAGCGGCGCGCTCTCCATGGAAGAGTTCAAGAAGATCTACGGCAACTTCTTCCCTTACGGCGATGCCTCCAAGTTCGCCGAGCACGTCTTCCGCACGTTCGATGCCAACGGAGACGGCACCATAGACTTCAGGGAGTTCATCATCGCGCTGAGCGTGACGTCGCGCGGCCGGCTGGACCAGAAGCTGAAGTGGGCCTTCAGCATGTACGACCTGGACGGGAACGGGTACATCAGCAAGGCCGAGATGCTGGAGATTGTAACGGTGGGTTCACCATGGGTTTGGTTCTGTCGGTGTACAATTTGGGTTTTTCCTTCCTGTTAGTGTCCTTTGCGTTCTTTCTTTTGTTTCTTTCTGTATGCCTGTCTGTGTGTCTGTGTGTCCGTCTGTCTGTCTGTCTGTCTGTGGATTTACTCACTTAGCAGACGCTATTATCTGAAGTGACTTACAAGAGAGTCAGCAGTTAGCAGAAAAAAACTGAACGTTACCAACTGGCATCATAGAGTACTACGTAGTTATATAGTCGTAATACTAAATAAAGTAGTGGAAGTATCAGGAATCAGAAACAATTTATTGTCATTTCTTTCATGTACTTGCGCACACAAAAGAAACAAAATTCAGATTCCCCCAGCCCACAGCAGTGCAACACAAAAGACAGAAACACACATCCCAAATTTCCCAAAAACGACACCACCAAAAACATACAAAAACACAGAGAACAAAGTACAAAAAAAAACACAAAACAATTAACAACACAGTCCAGTCAGTGCAACACAGTCCAAAAATTCAAAAGTAGTACATTTGCTCCATAGTAATGACATCATGGCAGTACTATATTGAGTAGTAGTAGATGTCGTGCATTTGCTCCATAGTAATCATATATCATAGCCAAGAGTGCATGTGAAGTTGAGAAAATGTCGTGTCGGGGCGCCTAAGAGCATCCAGAGTCGGTGAGCAGGAGAATCAAAGTAACAAAAGAAAGACGAGCGTTGCTGCAAGTCAGAAAACAGGCAAATTATGTTGTCAGGTGCAAGCAGAAAAGGGCTCGGTAGTAAACACCAGTCAGTAATAACGGGGTTTGGTTGAGTAAGGGCACAGTAGTTACTGGCGTCAATTTGTATTCACTGCAAAGTGCAGCCAGAGAACACTTTAATAGATTGAGATGGGCCTTCAAGAAGAAAGGTTTTCCTCTTTCTTTTGCTATTTTGCCTCTTTCTTCTTTCCCTCCCTCCCTTCTAATTGTCTTTCACTCTCGCTTTTCCTTTTATTCTCTTTCTTCCTTCCGCCCCCTTTCTTCCTTTTACTGTTTTTTTTTCAGTTGCGTCAATGTTTTTCTTTCTTTTTTTCTGTCACTCTTATTTTTGCTCTGACTCCTTAATCGACCCTTCCACACCTTTTCCTATCTGTGCTTTTTTAGTGTTTTTCCTCTGTCTGTCTCTCTCTCTGTCTGTCTGTCTGTCTGTCTCTCTCTGTCTCTCTCTCTCGTCTGTCTTCCAGCGGCCAATGACCTACAAGTGTTTCTTCACTTGAGCTCAATTTTGCTCAGCCGTCCACACCAGCTGCTGCATCATCTCTCCATCTGCTTCTGTTCTGCACCACTCCAGTCCCCAGAGCTGAAAACCAGCCACTGTGTAATTTTAGAAAACTAGCCAATTCTCTCATATGTCACGACTTGGCTGTGATGGATTTCAGCGAGCCTGCCTCAGATCCTCATTTATTTGACTCGGTGCCATCAGCCAACTTTGCCATTCAAGCAGGAGTTCTCCCTCGGGTCCTCAGCAGCTCCTGAGTCACTTTAAAGCGGGTGACTTCCCTCGGATCCTCATCTTAAGCAGCACAGCACTGAGCCCCAGACTCGCATGTAGTGTCTCTCAGACCAAATACTAATACACCAAATACTAATGCGTTTTGTGTTTGTATGACACACACACACACACGCAGATACACGAACACACCCGTGCAAACCCTATATATATATTTTTTTAAATATTTTTTAACCCCTTTTTCTTCGGTCGATTACCCCACTCTTCTGAGCCGTCCCGATCACTGCTCCGCCCCCTCTGCCGATCCGGGGAGGGCTGCAGACTACCACATGCCTCCTCCTCCGATACATGTGGAGTCGCCAGCTGCTTCTTTTCACCTGATAGTGAGGAGTTTCACCAGGGGGACGTAGCGCGTGGGAGGATCACGCTATTCCCCCCAGTCCCCCCCCCCGAACAGGTGCCCTGACCTACCAGAGGAGGCGCTAGGGCAGCGACCAGGACTCATACCCACATCCGGCTTCCCACCCGCAGACACGGCCAATTATGTCTGTAGGGATGCCAGACCAAGCCGGAGATAACACAGGGATTCGAACCGACGTTCCCCGTGTTGGTAGGCAACGGAATAGAGCGCTATGCTACCTGGTTGCCCGAGCACACATCATACCTCCCAGTCCTTTACAACATGCTGTGACATCATACATCACAGAGTGCATACGTGAACTAAATTGACTGTACAGGAGAACGTCGTCTCCTTCTACGACTCTGTGATATCCAGACGTCTTTGTGCTTTTGTGTCTTTGTGTCGTATTTGTGCATTTTTTTGAGTATTTATTTACGCCCTTGTCTTCAGAATGGAGTTGATTTGGGATGTAAACATTTGACCGTTGATCAGCGGCACCGCGCCGTCTAAAATATAACCTTTATAGTTCGCTTTACTGGAAACAACACACTGTGTGTGTGTATGCGTGTGTGTGCGTGCATGCGTGTGATGGAGATAAGAGGCATGGAGATGGAAATAGAAAAATCATTTGAGTGTGAGGAGGCTGAAAAGGGAGTGGAGGTAAATACCTTGAGAAGGAGAACAAAGGAAAGAGAAACAGGACTGCGGGGGATTGTCGTCAGGTGCGTGTTTGCAGAGCCCCACATTGTTCGTGACGGCGGCATCACCTGTTTCTTACCACACTCTTTTATTATTGGGGTTTTTTTGTTAGACGCGGAAGCACACGCTGCCGGTGCGCTCTGTGGAAGAAGGATAATACATCTTGTGAGACAGTTGTCGGAGGCGGCTGTGTGTGGCTGAGGATTTTATTTTTTTTTAAAGCCCCGTTGATGTGGTGCGGCGTTGTTATCAGCTGCATTTACCCGACGGAGAAGAAAACACAGATCCTCACGGGGCGGAAGGGGAATTGGAAATGATCAGTAATGGAAATGACCATTTTCCACTTACAATTAAGTGCATTAATGAAACATATATATATATATATGTATGTGTGTGTGTGCAAAAATTTATTTATTTATTTATTTATTTATTGGATTTCCCCCCTTTTTTTCTCCCCAATTATATCCGGTCAATTACCCCACTCTTCTGAGCCGCCCCGGTCGCTGCTCCACCCCCTCTGCCGATCCGGGGAGGGCTGCAGACTACCACATGTCTCCTCTGATACACGTGGAGTCGCCAGCTGCTTCTTTTCACCTGACAGTGAGGAGTTTCACCAGGGGGACGTAGCGCGTGGGAGGATCACGCTATTCCCCCCCAGTTCCCCCTCCCCCCTGAAAAGGTGCCCCGACCGACCAGAGGAGGCGCTAGAGCAGCGGCCCGGACACATGCCCACATCCAGCTTCCCACCCGCAGACACGGCTAATTGTGTCTGTAGGGACACCCGACCAAGCCGGAGTTAACACGGGGATTCGAACTGGCGATCTCTGTGTTGGTAGACAACGGAATAGACCGCTACGCTACCTGGACACCCTGATATATTTTTCTTTGACAAAAGTCGACACATTGTATTTCAACTTCAGTTGTTTACTACGGCGATCGTTTTGGATTAATGCCGAACTGTATGGTATGACTGTATGTCTAAAGTCCCCTTGTTGTCTTTTCCTCTGTGTCCAGGCGATCTACAAGATGGTTTCCTCGGTGATGAAGATGCCGGAGGATGAATCCACACCCGAGAAGCGCACAGACAAGATCTTCAGGCAGATGGACATGAATCGGGATGGTAAGAAACGCCCATGTGCTATCACCGTGCAATGAAACCCTGGCATCTGTAAAGACATCAAATCTTTGCGGTTTTATTTATTTATTTGGCCTCTGTTTTCTATGGCTCACATGGTTAACGGATGGACTCAGAAGACTCCACACACTGCAGGAGCGAGGCTGGCTCAACCTAATAGTCCAAACATCATAAATAACCAGCTAAAATGTGTATATATTCTCGCTCTCTCTCTCTCTATATATATATATACTATATACTATATAGTATTATTATGCATTATATTATTATTATTAATAATATTATCGTAATATTATATTATTATTCCACTTGCACCTTTGTGTTGTGCACTATGAAATAAATTACTTTTTCTTTATTTTTTACTATCACATTGTTCCAGGCTTTATTGTGGCGATTTTTTTGTGTTTCCTCGCATCTGCAGTAATTGTTTATTTATCTTTGGTCTTTTTTTTTTCTTTTTTTTTACATTGTTGACAGCTCCGGCAACCAGTTATCGGTTCTCAGAAAAATCAAGCGTGTGCACCACAGACCCCTTGTTGCTTTTTTTTGCATTAAAAAACATTGGCTACACTTTTTTCTTTTTCCCGGTGTGCTATCACCGCAATGCACTTCAGCCGCGACACCAGAACGGCCGAGTAGTCGAAGGTCCAAGACTCAAGTTTAAACCCTGCATAGAGATGGGCTTTCTGGACTCCAAATGGATGCTCGATGTGAATCCCTCTTCCAACAAGTTGTGCCATTTAATCTAGTTTAAACTTCTGCTGTGACTATATGGTGCCGCAGGGTTGATAGCCATCTGAACACCGGGTTAGAGTCAGTCTGCAATCAGTCCAGTCAGTCAGCATTAATGTACAAAGCAACCAAACGCACACAGATATAAACAGGATTTTACTATTTTAAAATACGTTTGAGGCGGCATGGTGGCGCGGTGGTTAGTGCAGCCGCCTCACAGCAAGAAGGTCCTGGGTTCGAGCCCCGGGATAGTCCAACCTTGCGGGTCGTCCCGGGTCGTCCTCTGTGTGGAGTTTGCTTGTTCTCCCCGTGTCTGCGTGGGTTTCCTCCGGGGGCTCCCGTTTCCTCCCACAGTCCAAAGACGTGTAGGTCAGGTGAATCGGCCGTACTAAATTGTCCCTAGGTGTGAATGTGTGTGTGTGTGTGTGTTTGTCGGCCCTGTGATGGCCTGGCGGCCTGTCCAGGGTGTCTCCCCGCCTGCCGCCCAATGACTCCTGGGATAGGCTCCAGCATCCCCGCGTCCCTGAGAGCAGGAGAAGCGGTTTGGATAATGGATGGATGAAAAATACATTTGCTGTCATCAGAAGTCTGTTTTGGAGACAGTCTTCCTCCCAGTTTGTCTTCGTAAACGCTGTGTCGACATATTTGAGATGAGCCTTGGCTTATTCTAATCAACTGTAATGAGAAGAAAATAAACTGTAAATCACTCAAAATTGTCCTTTCTCCCTCTTTTCTCTCTCTCAGGGAAACTCTCGCTGGAGGAGTTTGTGGAGGGAGCGAAGAACGACCCCTCCATCGTGAGGCTCCTGCAGTGCGACCCCAGCAGCGCTGGGCAGTAGACAGCAGGACTTTTTTTTTTCCCCACTGCAGTTTCGTTTTCTTTTGACTAATCTTCAGATCTCTCTCGGTTGACCCGGTGGTGATTGTCGACATCTGACAGCCTCGTGTGGAAGGATTGGCACTGTTTGCAAAGTGAGGCCCACGCAATGAGACACACACGTGCACAAAAAAAACAAAAAAAAAACAAGCGACGTCAGGGTGTTCTTGTACATACTACAGGTACCAAGCCCGGCCTATAGTATGTACAACCGTTGACACGCACACGCGCGTGTGCCTCTCTATGCCCGGTCAAAAGCTCCATCAGCCGACAACGCACAACAACGATATGATCCACTACACAACGACACGAAGGACTAAAGACCCGCAAAAGACTTTTTTTTTCCGACACCGAATCCAACCGGGCTCTCTCCGTTTTGCAGGGCTTGTTGTGCAGATCCCACAGATGTGCGAGGTATTGTCAGCCACCTCGACATAGAGCCGAAACCAAGTTCTCTGTTCTTTTATTGCATTTAATTTGTTTGACATTTTATTGTTGTTTTTGTTTTGTTTTTTTCCCTTTTTTTTAAAGTTGCTTCTGAGTACAAGAGATTGATGCGCACTCACTTCACTTATGATCCCTCCCGCAGATGGTGGGCAGTGTTTTTCCCCCCTTTTTTTTTTGTGTGTATTTTTTTTTTTTTTGCAGAGTATTGAGTAGGTGAAGTCACTGTAGCGCTTCTGCAATCTAACTCCATGCTAACACTGGATGTAATGAAGTATGCGAGTCAGCAGTTTTAAATGTTCAGAGATCCTCACCGGGAGGTCTCGGAAGAGTAGTGTTACTCCATATAAAAAAAAAAAAGGATTTTAAGGAAAACAAAAAAATCATCAAACGTTTATTGATAGATGCATTTTGGAGGAATGTTACATCAAATCGGTACCGTTTCCTGTCTTGATTCCTTCATGGGACCGTTCTTGGAGACCGATTCCACGGATTGTTCCTGGGAAAGGACTTGTGGTGCCGAGGTGTGTGCCCACGGGCGACGCACATGCTTCACACAGAACGCACACACCGACAGGAACCGACAAATCCGCCGTACTGACGCATACGTGAACTTGACGAACTCGCATCCGGACAGACGGAGCTGTGATCATCTTCCCTCGCTTGTGGTTCAAGGAGTATATGAGCAAAATGAGGTAGATGACGTATCTAGATGATATTCCTATATATTATTTTACTCTGTGAGAACATTGTGATGATTTGCCACAATGAAAGAGATTCACTTTAAGGTTTTTGACATCTAAGTTATTTGAATGTGATACTTTTTGTTTTTCTTTTACTTGATTAACATGATAAAAAAAAAAAGTGTACAGTATATACTCATATTTATGCTAGATTCGTTTCGGAGGGAGTAAAGAAAGGACCACAGAAATTGCTATGCATAAATTATATCCACTGCTGCGTGCAGTGAATACAGCCCCTTCTCCTTTCTGACTATAAGAAGAGACCCTCGCTTCACCAGCGGACCCCAGAGATCGATCCTTCATCCTCCACAGCCAGTAAATCGCAGCCGTCGTTTTGAGTTTGTACTTTACTGTGCTTCTACTGTGCGTCAGCAGTCTGCCTCTCTAAGTAGCATATGCATTGTCCAAATGCTAATCAAATTCCAGCGGATCTCAAGTCCCCCCCCCCCCCTTTTCTCCCCGATGGGGCAGCGTCCGAGGGATGTCACATCATCGCTGTCGCTATGGACGCGTCACAGGAAGTCAGACATGCGGAGCACATTAGACAGTACTGCGTGGCTGTGTTTACAGCACCAGCTCGTATATGCTGCCATATATCTGATGATATTAAATTACTCAAAAAACGAAGAAAATTACAACAAACTGCTTACTTCTAATGCAGTCTGGTGCATCCGATGTCTGACCTCCATTTGCTGCGAAGCTTCCGCTTCCGCTCGGGAAGGGCAAAAAATAGCTCATGGACGCCGCCCCGTTGTATCCAGCCAGTTACCCCACTCCTCGCCGCTCCACCCCCTCTGCCGATCCGGGGAGGGCTGCAGACCACCACATGCCTCCTCCCATACATGTGGAGTCGCCAGCCGCTTCTTTTCACCTGACAGTGAGGAGTTTCACCAGGGGACTTGGCGCGTGGGAGGATCATGCTGTCCCCCCCCCCCGAACAGGCGCCCTGACTGAGCAGAGGAGGCGCTAGTGCAGCGACCAGGACACTTACCTACATCCTGCTTCCCAGCCGCAGACACGGCCAACCATGTCTGGAGGGACGCCCGACCAAGCCGGCGGTAACACGGGGACTCGAACCAGAGATCCCTGTGTAGGCAGGCAATGGAATAGACTGCTAAAGTTTTTGAGACAATATCATTTGGTAATGGGTCGACGACGACGTTGCACCCCCCCCTCCCCCCTCACCCGGTGTAGATGAGCACTGGGGTGCAAGCATGTTTGCAGATCGTATGGTAACCTGGTTGCTAACTGGACGGTGGAGATTACAGACGGGTTTAAAGTACGTGGCAGAGATTTAAAGGCACCCTCACGTGACAGTCGTGACAGAGCACAGTCTGACCCGTCTTTAAGAATTGTCTAAGATGTAGGAAGTGGGTAGCTGCAGCGATTATTTTATTTTCCCTCATATTTGGCTGAAGATTTTTTTTATTTTTATTTTTTTGCAAGACTATTCATGTTATTCTTCATTCCCGCCCGCTAGCTGCCTATTCTACACCTCAGTGTTCGCCGTCATGGCTGATTGGTCAACACTCTAGAGAAACATTCACAAAATGGATGAATGTAATTGGATAAGTTGTGTGTGTGTGTGTGTGTGTGTGTGTGTGTGTGTGTGTGTGAGACAGTAACAGCTGTCCCAGGGTTTTCTGGGCTTTTCTCCATCAGATAGTTAATCAAGTAATTCAGTCCCGCATTTCATTCGATAGCATCTTGTGGTCAAAGTGCCAAATGTAGAAAAAATCTAAAAAAAACAAAACAAACCACAGTATTGTATCCATTTATACTGTTCTGTTATCTGTTGAACAAAGAAAAAACTGTCACGGTATCATTTTGTAGATTTTGTATTGTTACTTGCATTGTGTGTTCAGTGTAGGATGTCCATTTTGGTTATCGAATAAAGACAAAATGGTAAAACAGGCTTTTTTTTTTCTTTGGCGTATCTCAAATGATATTGATAACTTTATTCAATTTTTAACAAAAAGCACAAAGGAGATTTAAGCAGCCAACCAAGTGCGTATTATTACAGATGTTGTTCACAGTGCGTCTTGACTGATGCCATCACAGATGAGGCCCTTCAGAAATTGTACACGGGCTCTTCATGGCGTTCGCATAAACATGAATGTACCGACATATCTACTCATATTTTGAATAAAAGGACACGGTTTATCTCGGTGAAATGTAAATTACTTGGGCCTCCTTGCTAAACCTATCAAAAAGCAAGCCATTTGCCATTAAAAGCGTTAATAAATAAGACGGCTATCAAATACAGTATGACACATTATGAACAAGGACTCGCATGCAAAGAAGCTGCTAAATCAGCGTTGAAAAGCTAGGACACATCCCGTCAAACTGAGGACGCTGGTAGGCGCATCACTTATTTCAATATCGGCTATTCCTGACCGTTTGGCAAACACACACACACACACATCTGTACAGGACAAAAACACAGTCCAAATGAAATTCTTAATATACATAAAAAAAAAATTGTCAATAGGCGATAAGTGGGAAAGGGATTTATCTGAGGTCCTCCAATTAGGCTACACAATATAGATAAGTACGACGAGTGAGTGATAGTGACCAGTCTATGAGCATTTCCCCCTGAATCCACCCCTCAATCCTCTGGCACTTCTTCTTCCTTTGCTTCGGCCACAGCCGCGTATACATGTGTACTATGAGTGCTATTATCATGAGATGCCGGGCAGGACGCACCGTCTGCCTCAAACCGTAACGGTGTTGGGGAGAGAGATGGTGTTACCCTCAAATGTCGAGTAACATCCAGGAGTTAGTCATCAGCGCAACGGAGGCACTCTGCTAAGGGACCGTCTCCAAATGTCAATCGGCTCATTAAAGCAACCAATACAAGTCCCCTTATATGTCAGCCAACCGGCGGTCACACGGTCAGGTTAAGTGTAACCCGTCGAGATTCTGCAGTCCTTCAGCTCCGTGGGGAAACGGCTAAATCTCAGTGAGCGTGACCTTGTAGGCGTCCGCGTAGCTCTCGATGTTGAGGATGAACGTGTCTTCGTTGGAGTAGTGCTCGATGATGTTGTCGTCCATATTGACCAGTATCCTGACAAGGGGGACAAGACGGAGGACAGCGTATGAGATGGGCTACAGCGGTGTGCACTAACTGCTGATATTCTCGCAGGTCTTTATCAGGACAAGTAAGACCTATGTTGCGTTCTTATTCATTTCTTCTTTTTTTTTTTTTACAAGAATTGATAACGCCTTCTTTTTTTTTAACTTCCAAATCTTATATTTTTGAAAGTAAAATAGGAAAGTAAAACATATCTGAGCTATTGTGGGTGATCTTTTCTTAATTTAATGTCTGGCCGAACTCGGTAATCAGATTTAACTTGAAGCTGGATGGATAAAACATTCAGCAACGGTTGTTTTTATTGGTAAATGACTACAACTGTGTTGTTCTTCTATCCTATATCCAAAACTGTTCTCAGCTGTCTCAAGAACTGTGGGGGAGTGGCCTGTCCCTCATTAATATTCATGAGCTGACCTTTGAGTGACCAGTACAACCCAGGGGTTGGTGGTGAGGGGCGGGGTTTTACATTCTGATGACAGGACCTGATTGGTTGTATGTAAGTGAGTTTGTCTGATTTACATCCTGAGCGTTAGGAAAACAGATCAGCTGAGGGAAAACTACCGGAGGGCTCTTTTAACAAGAAAGAAAGAGAAAAACTGAACTCTGATCTTCAAAACTGTTTTTTCATAGAGAGTACAACATGCATCATGATTAAAGTCACAAACCTTGTTAGAGATATTAGTTTCAATTTTGGTTCAGCTTTGAATATTTTTCACTTTTTGACCAGGTATTTTTGGACAACAGTCTCTTTTCTCACTCACCCTTTTTTGCTTTTCTTGTACACTTTGGCTATCCTCTCTGTGGGCACGCCATATTTCTCTGATATCTGTGAAAATCAAACAAAACCGGCTCAGGAACACGCCCAGTGTCTACGGTGGTATCCGACTTGACACTGCTCATTTGTGCACACCCAGACAGATTGACGGGAATACAACTAAACACAGATACACATTCCCACAGGCAGATGGACACACACACACACACAAGAAAAGGATTCTCATGTGCAGAGGAGACAAACACTTGGGCTGATTACTCACAGCGTCCATCAGGCCTCTGAGTGTAGGAGACTTGAGCATCAGGGCATCAAAGACTTCATCCGTCTCCTTCCTCACATACAGCAACACTGTGGAGGACCAAGACGCGGCACCATTAGCATCGACTGAGCTCCGAGCATTAGCTATCATCGTGAAATCCATGCATATTTTAACACCCTTGTCTAGAAATCATACATGCAACACTGAAGAGAGACATGACTCTCGCTACTGGACCTCATTTGGACATTACTCAGCTTGACCCTTCCTTATCCGTCACTCCTTTCTTCTGGGCGCCTAAAACTCTTACGATCGAGAGCCTGTAAGGTTGGATTTAATTTAGGGATTTCATATTATTAACTGGCCCTGTGATGGACTGGCGGCCTATCCAGGGTGTCTCCCCGCCTGGCGCCCAGTGACTGCTGGGATAGGCTCCAGCTTCCCCGCGACCCTAATTGGGATAAGTGGTTTGGCTAATGGATGGAGGGATATTATTAACTGATGCACATATTGTGTAGCTACATAATCTAAGGCGTTTTTGAGAAAACCGTCGATAAGATGCCTAAAATGCCCGTGTTACTAAACAATTTACATAACCCTGATGTTGTAACAATAACGTTACTTCGTCAAAAAACAAAATTAAAGTAATTTTCCCCAGGAACGCCGAACCTGAAAGGAAAGCAAGACTTGAAGGGGAGACTCTATTGACATCTTCTGCATCTGTGGTTGCTTACAAAGTTATCACATCCAACCCCAGTTGGGTACAGATGCAGGACAAAGTTAGATAAGCAATGAGTAAAGAAAAGACGTCCATGGGCGTCCACGTAGCATAGCGGTCTATTCCGTTGCCTACCAACACGTTGATCGCCGGTTCGAATCCCCGTGTTACCTCCGGCTTGGTTGGGTGTCCCTACAGACACTATTGGCCGTGTCTGCGGGTGGGAAGCTGGGTTTGGGCATGTGTCCTGGTCGCTGCACTAGCGCCTCCTGTGGTCGGTCGGGACGCCTGTTCGGAGGGGAGGGGGAATTGGGGGGAATAGCGTGATCCTCCCATGCGCTACAGCCCCCTGGCGAAACTCCTCACTGTCAGGTGAAAAGGAGTGGCTGGAGACTCCACACGTATCGGAGGAGGCGTGTGGTAGTCTGCAGCCCTCCACGGACCGGCACAGTGGGGTGCAGCAGCGACCGGGACGGCTCGGAAGAGTGGGGTAATTGGCCCAATAGAATTGGGGAGGAAAAGGGAAGACGCCCACATACCGATCTTTAGCGCCTAATTATTTAATACTGTGCAACGTTTCCACCCATAACGTCTTCGTCAGACGAATAATTGGGAGCTAACAATCAGTGTGCCGACATCCTTTTCTTTACTCACTGCTTGCAAAGAGGACCAGCCGCTGGGGTGAAATTTAAAATCCACATCCAATCCTGACACATCACAGACTGAACAAAAAAGGTTTGGATGATAATGCTCTGACTTTTTTTTTTATTTATAAAGCTACTGCTGAGAGGCAGTCAGCGTGTTGCTCCTGATAAGAGCATCATCTATATGAGTAAAGTGTAAAATTAGCATAAAATAATTTAATAGTTTGGTCAGCTTCTGCCGCAGTTCGAGGTTGAAAGCATGGTTGCACTTGGTTTGGAAACATAACAGGGCTGCTATCTCCGGCCAAAACGACACATCTGCAAAGCAGCAGAAGTGCTGCAATGACTCTTCGGCCTCTGCAGCACATCCTCACTTGTGTGCCAGACCACTTAAATTCTTCACGCATGGGCCCCTGTCACACAACCGTCTGCGAGTGGTCGCCCGTGTTACATGATTAGTTGTGCTGCCTTGTCAACGGGTGGCTCCGTCTTATTTTCCCTTTCCTTGAATTTGTATACATCTCTGTGTCTGACGTCACACGGTAAACAAACGATATCAAGCCAAATAAAGTATGCAAATATTTCTGCACAACATTTTTGACCGTGGTTCAGATTTATTATGATAATAATAATGACAATAATAATGTGCCTAATAATTATTATTAATATAATTCATTATATCATGATAATTATTAATTATATATATAAATATGTATTAACATAATAATAATAGTTTCTCCTCTCTGTGAAGGTAGATATGGAGGAGGCCAAGCAGTTTGCTTACCTCGTTTGTGGCTCTCCTCTTTAATCTGTTTGTGCGGGGATGGACACAGATCCTCATCGGACGGCCTGAACATTCTCTTCACCACCACACTCCTGACAACACACACACAAATATGATGTGTGGTGACGAAAGTGTATGCATGTGTGTAGTTGCACCTGTGTGACTGCGTCCACTTTTCATTGGCGTATCTTTATATACAATATTTATATGAAATGATGTGAATGCACATGAGGATTTGGTGGAGGTGCACACTCACCCATCTCGTTCAATCTCCTCTGTGTTGAAGGCAAACACCTGAAACAGAATGGTAAAGAAAAGAAAAATAACGGAATCAGTTAAACATCAAAATATCCCATGACCAGGGGCGTCCGGGTGGCGTAGCGGTCTATTATGTTGCCTACCAACACGGGGATCGCCAGTTCGAATCCCTGCGTTTCCTCTGGCTTGGTCGGGTGTCCCTACAGACACAGTTGGCCGTGTCTGCGGGTGGGAAGCCGGATGTGGGCATGTGGCCTGGTTGCTGCACTAGTGCCTTTTCTGGTCAGTCGGGGCACGTGTTCAGGGGGGAGGGGGAACTGGGGGGAATAACGTGATCCTCCCACGCGCTACGTCCTCCTGGTGAAACTCCTCACTGTCAGGTGAAAAGAAGCAACTGGAGATTCCACATGTATCGGAGGAGGCATGTGGTAGTCTGCAGCCCTCCCTGGATCAGCAGGGGGGGAGCAGCGACCGGGACGGCTCAGAAGAGTGGGGTAATTGGCCAGATACAATTGGGGAGAAAAAAGGGGGGGGGGAAATATCCCATGACCCAACTCTTGATAAACTGTGACACCTGAATATTCTTGGTCATTTGTCTAATGGGAATTTGACCACAATCAAAGCTTTAAAAAGAGCACAGCCATTCCACATTTAAGTTTTGATTCACAGATTTCAAGTAGATTTGAAACGTAGCCAGTGGATGATTCTGAATTTGTGTTGCGGCCATTTCTTCCATCTACATACATTAGCTAAATCAACTATTATGAAACTTGTAGAAAATGCAAAGCTAGCGGTACTTGGCGATGAGCCATGGAGATTAATGTTTATGTGATGAAGCTGTAAAGTACTCTACCTGTCCAGCCCTCTGCAGGTTGCCAAAATGGACGTCGGGAATGAAGAGCACCGGCTGGGCCTCCAGATCAGTCATGGTCTTAAAATAAGTAGTGTCCGCCTTCTTAGGAGCTGTTAATACTCCCGCACCACCGTCCTTCCCTGGGAATGTAAACAAAAAGTGTTCAGGATAGAACAGAACGGCAATTTATAAAATGAAAGGGTTCTCCGTAAAAAGGTCGTTAAGGAAAACATACGCCCACAGTCCTCAAAGTTGTTAAATGTCTCATACATAGTGATTTGTTTTCAGCATTTACATGCACGAAGACACTTTCTATCAAAGGCATGAAGAGACAGGTCATTTCCTCTCCAGTAATATAATTCTCCGAGAATTATACTTCTCACGGGAAATGTCAGGATGCATTCAATGTTGTGCGTTATCACCACATGGATGCACAACCACCATATTTAAACCCACAATTGTCCCCCGAATCAAAGGGGTTTTTTTTTAATGCCGGTTTTTTGTCTTCGACAACAGTCATAATCCTTTGGAGTTTTCTTAGTTTTTCATGAAGCTCAAACCTTTTGACTTCTTGCGAAACTGCTTTCTCTCCTCATCCCTTATCTTCCTCTCTGCTCCCTGGGAAGGAGATAAAACCACAGACAGACTGGCGGCTTAGTCACGGCAGAACTTGAACACAGTCAATAGAAATGGTACAAGGCCCAAGTAAAGATGTTGTCCAGCACTTGTCCCTATACAACAACAACAACAACAACAACAACAGCGTAAAAACAAACAACACACAAATGAAAAACGAACGAAACTCGCCTAATCAGTTACAACAATTAAAACTTCAATGATTTTGGAAACAAAGCTGTAATTTCTACAAAATGCCCCGGGTGGCATGCTTTGGGTTTACTTAAACCCTGGCCACGGAAAATACTGGTCTCTGATTGGCTGGAGGGTGTTGCGTTAAACTCGTTTAATAAACACGTAGTTCGGCTAGAGTTCAATCACTCTTCTGTTGCCATGTAACCATAGTGTAACCGGTTACTTTCTTGCCCGGTGCGGGATTCGTTTACAGTCGTCACCCTCCCCGGAAGCGCGCCCTCGCGCTTTGTTCTTCCCGCGCTCCGAAGAGACTTCTGAGGATCTGCACACTTCCGGATCCCACCGCTGCCACCAATGTAACCGGTTATTTTCTTGCCCGGTGCGGGATTCGATACGATGTGTACTGCGCCACAAGGAGACGTCACTAACCGCTCGGCTAAAGGGTCAGACCCGTTAGCTAGGGGCTAACGGGTCTTATTAGTTTACAATAGCAACACGCTATTGTATTCAAAGCTTTATTTTAGCGGCAAACTTTTGTTTCATAAACTTTTAAATCTGAGACCAAAACGTTCGACAAAAAAATAAATACGCGACTTCTTTTATTTTAAATCTTTGTTAAGTGACCATGGTTTAAGAGGGATAAATGAAGGCAACGCTATGTGGGGAAACTGGACGTGAGGTTATCCTGACACTTTGCATGTAAAACCACTAGAGGGCGGAATAACGTAGAAAATAAACGCTACAGCTTCAGCTCCACTTTTCCTGTTTAAATCCTTTGTGGTCTCACGCAGTGTCTGCAATACTGCATCGGTTGGTCTCATTGGGATAAAAATCCAATTTTTCAAGACACACCAGAGAACCCGATACAACTCAGTGTAATAATTCAAACCACGCCCTTTCCGTCCAAGCTATTCCAACCTGTGTTTGTGTAATACATTTTCCATGTTTTGTAGTAAGAGTACAATGATTTTAATATTTGATATAGTACAGATGTATTTCATCTTTGCCTGGAGTCGATTCATTGATAGTGAATAAGAGACTGACTTTATTAGATGACGCAATGTTTTCGTTTTGCATACAATCGAGCATTTAGAGAAGTGCCGTTTTTTTTCTCTCAACCAGGAGAAACAAAATGCACCTTATGTGCAGGAAATCGTCACAAGTACTTCCACATTTTAATTTCCCATCTTGTGCAACACTTTCTCTGATGGCGTGACATTATAGAGCGGGAAGCAGGATTAATTCTTTTGTTTGGATTATGGATATAGGAGGTGGCTGTGCAAATTCACCTAGCAAACTGATTGGCATCATTAATGTTTGTCTGTCAGGAGTATAGGAATATTTACTATACAAAACAATGAATAAACACTCATGCAATCATATGACAATAATACATTTTAGGTGAAAAGAAGCAGCTGGTGACTCCACATGTATCGGAGGAGATGTGTGGTAGTCTGCAGCCCTCCCCGGATCAGTAGAGGGGGTGAAGCAGTGACCGGGATGGCTCGGAAGAGTGGGGTAATTGGCCGTGTGTGTCAGCCCTGTGATGGCCTGGTGGCCTGTCCAGGGTGTCTCTCTGCATGCCGACCAATAAGTGCTGGGATAGGCTCCAGCATCTCCGCGACCCTGAGAGCAGGATAAGTGGTTCGGATAATGGATGGACGGATGGATTCTTACAAGGATTTTGTTTTCTGCATTTAACCCATCATATTGTATAGGAGCAGTGGGCAGCTGCAGCGCCCACTGCCAATTATGTCTCACTGTGCCTTGGTCAGGGACACAGACAGGAGTATTAACCAGTATTAACCCAAACATGCATGTCTTTTTGATGGAGGGAGGAAACCGGAGCACTCGGAGGAAACCCACGCAGACACGGGGAGAACATGCAAACTCCAGACAGAAAGGACCTGGGACGGCCTGGGGTTCAAACGAGGGACCTTCTTGCTGTGAGGCAACAGTGCTAACCACTGGGCCACCGTGGTGCGATGACTACCCTCCAAATGTACTTGGTAACTGATTTATCTCTGTTTTATTGGTTGTACTCATTGTTACTCATGTTTTATGTTGATATTTCCATTTTTGGCAGACTCTGCAGGCTCTCACCTTGTCGCAGAAGACCTTGATCTGGGAGTAGGCCCTGTGGAGCGGCTTGTTGCTGCGGTTGTTGTAGCTGTAGGTGTCAATCTGGATCATCAGAGGAAGGCCCTTCACCCCCTTCTGAGAGGAGAAGTCTGTACTCAGACAGTTCACTGTGATGAAGATCTGCCAGGAAACGGACAACAGTTAAGGTGTAGGAGGTGTAGCACTAGCTGGGCCACTGACATTTACCCCAACTGGACTTTAATGATGCTTTTTGTTTTTCATTTCATTTCTGTCCTTCGTTAAGTACAGGATAATCCATGACAAGGTGAGCGTTAAAGGGTTTTAATGCACGATGCGGAGGCAAAGATTCGCCACACGCACGTGGGTTAAAATCCTTTAACGGGCACCTTGAGGAGGATCATCCTGTTTATACCATGGCCACTTAACCAAGAATTGAGATAAAAGCATCTCTTGTTTTTCTGTTGAACACTTTTGTTGTGGAGCAAGCGTTAGCCGCTAAGCTAACGCTTTGAGCGTGTACTGGGCTGACTACTGATTTAGCGTGTTGCCATGGTTACGCAGCAAGTACACGTTCTTTGCAAACGGGAGTTTTGAAAGTTAAAATCTGCATATATCTGGTGGAATTATGCCACTCCTTTTTTTTTAATCTTTCATGTTGCGATACATTTGCTAAAATCAAAAATATTGCAATGTTGACCCCCCCCCCCAATATCGTTCAGCCTTAGTGACCGTACGCCACGACCTTGTCTGTGGGTTTTTGTTGTGGAATATCAATGTATTCCTATTGCGCAATCCGGGACATACCACCCAGCTACAGGTGGTTGGTCATTAACCCGAACCATAAAAACTCCATTACCGACCAGCAGCCATGGAGAAAGCCCTAACTAACTATACGCAGAGTTTCACCCCAACCAAAGGGCCGAGTTCACTTCCTGCTTCATCTTCAACCACAGATGGGCTGAACTCATGAGTAAGAATATAGACTTGGCTATTGGTGGTGCAAGGTTGGAGACCGCTGACTCGGGGTGTCCCGCTTAGGGATCATAGCCGTCCCGGAAACACTTCTTCCAAATATGTATTTGAAAGCGTGTTATTGAATGGCTTTGAGCACCTGAAACTGCTAACGTCAATCACTGCTGCCTCGTTCCTGTTTATCTTTCTTTTTACGAGGTGAAAAACAAATCTACAGAATGCTGAGGGAAGCTCGGTCACCCGTAGAAATAACATCTGCTGACGGTTCGCCAAGTTCAGTTCGTCTTCTGTTTGGCTTTCATTCGTATTCGGATATAAGTACACCTTTAAAAGATCAAGTCCCTTAAACAAACTTTTTTTTTGATCCCCCCCCCCCTTTTCTCCCTAATTGTACTTGGCCAATCACCCCACTCTTCCGAGCTGTCCCGGTCTCTGCTCCACCCCCTCTGCCGATCCGGGGAGGGCTGCAGACTACCACATGCCTCCTCCCATACATGTGGAGTCGCCAGCCGCTTCTTTTCACCTGACAGTGAGGAGTTTCACCAGGGGGACGCAGCGCGTGGGAGGATCACGCTATCCCCCAGTTCCCCCTCCCCCCCTAACTGGCGCCCCAACCGACCAGAGGAGGCGCTAGTGCAGCGACCAGGACACATGCCCACATCCGGCTTCCCACCTGCAGACACTGCCAATTATGTCTCTAGGGACGCCCAACCAAGCCGGAGGTAACACGGGGATTCGATCCGGCGATCCCTGTGTTGGTAGGCAACGGAATAGACCGCCACGCTACCCGGACGCCCTTAAACAAACTTCATTACCTTTTCTTTTTAGACCTACAGTGTGAATGGTATGGAGAGCAAACAACCTGTCTGCCTTGGAAATACACCTGCCCTTATACCGCCATGATGAAACGACAGGGATCCTCTGATTCAATAAGGCACCTAGAATGGACCCGACGGGTGTGACTCAGAGAGACACACAGGGAGGAACGAGAGAAGGAGAAAGGCAGGCAGATCGATAGATAGATAGATTGATAGATAGATAGATAGATAGATAGATAGATAGATAGATAGATAGATAGATAGATAGATAGATAGATAGATAGATAGATAGTTAGGTAGGTAGGTAGCAAGTGAGCAAGCAAGATAAAGAAAGAGTCAATATTGGATTTTCTCTCACAGCTTACTTCTCAAAGGAACCAAATAAACACACACACACACACACACACACACACACACACACACACACACACACACACACACACACACACACACACACAGTCTATCTCTCTCACTCTCTCTCCGTCACACACACAAATATACACACACGTGGGCACACACACACATACTCACAGAGTCTATCTTTCCCTCAATCTCTCTATCACACACACACACACACACACACACACACACACACACACACACACACACACGCACACACACACAGAAAAATGAGGGCAAAACAAACAACAGTGGGTGGGGTTAAGGACCGGTGTATGGAGGCCCTTGGGGGCCTGCGGAGTTCAAACAGTGATAGAGACGCCATTTAAGGAGCGGCCACAAAGGAGTGGGCTTCTCTCAGGACAAAGAGGATAAACAAAGAAAAAGTACACATCTGCGGTTTCGAAAGACCATCCGTCAGCCCGGTATGATGGACATCGGCTGCAACACAAACACGATTAAAGAAAGTAAAACCGACCCGTGGCTGCGACGCCGCGGCCGAAGCCCGGGGGCCGAACACCTCCCCGCCGGTACGGAGACGACCGGAAGGGGGACCGTTTCGTTGGGATTCAGGTAGTCTACCAGAACCGTTGGGGACAATAGAAACCGTTTTGCCGGTGTGTGTCCTTGTTTGTGAGAGGTGTCGGCGGGTCGAGCTCATGTGTCGCATAACCTGTTCAACCGATGAGCCTGGGAGCTTTGTTTGGAAACAAATGAATCAGCGCCAAAACCGGATCTACCCCTTTTTTTATTATCATTATTATTATTACTACATCCACGACACGCCTCCGGCAGGAGTAAACACAGTAGTCCGGTTTCTGGGAAAATTACAACGATTTTTTTTTATTACCTTAGCTTCCTCGTTGACGTCCCAGGTGAACGAGATGGCGTTGTAGGCGATCTCCTCGATGTTGCTGATGGTGTTGAAGCTCTCCTTGTAATCGGCTGTGGGGGGGGAAACAGAGGAGAAACGGGTCTGAGGGGGTGGGGGGTTTCTTTTATACTGACATTCACAATAAACTCATCCTATGCAATGTGAGGCGCTACAAACAAAATGGCGTTGCAAAATAAGCGTGCAAAAAGTGCCGGATTTGGTCCGGGTAGCATGGCGGTCTATTCCTTGCCTACCAACACGGGGATCGCCGGTTCAAATCCCCGCGTTACCTCCGGCTTGGTCGGGCGTCCCTGCAGACACGGTTGGCCGTGTCTGGGGGGGGGAGCCAGATGTGAGTATGTGTCCTGGTTACTGTACTAGCGCCTCCTCTGGTCAGTCAGGGCACCGTTTTCGGGGGGGGGGACTGGGGGGAATGTCCCCCCCCCGGTGAAACTCCTCACTGCCTGGTGAAAAGAAGCGGCTGGGGACTCCGCATGTATGGGAGGAGGCATGTGGTAGTCTGCAGCCCTCCCCGGATCGGCAGAGGGGGGTGGAGCAGCGACCGGGGCGGCTCGGAAGAGCGGGGTAGTTGGCCAAGTACAATTAGGGAGAAAAAAAAGTGGGGGGGGGGAGCGGCACGCAAAAAGTGCTGGATTTGGAAATTATTCAACCGTGATGCCGCACGAGAAGTCCTGCCAAAACTTGAGAGTGCTGCTTTTCCAAAAGTAAATACGCAAAAACACGGCCGCCCCGCCAAAAACTCACAAACAAAAAGCCAAACTCGGTTTCGCTCGAAGCCGACGGCGATCCGCTGAGGCAGGTAGCCGGTATCTGACCAGATAAGACAGATAGTTTAAGAACTCAAATGGCACGCTTAGGATTTATTAGATAAAACCTTATCGAGCTGAGTAAACAACCTCTCCGGGCTTCAAAGGCGGCGGAGGCAATCTGGCTGCGAGGGCCGTATGAAAAGCCCCACGGGCGGGTTCAGGGACGGGCTTGTTGTTGACATGTCTGAACACCAAGAGAACGGGTCTTCGGTTTGCGGGGTCCAGCGCATGGGTGTGCCACGGACAAGGCTCACCGATTTTCACCGAAAAATACCCAGATTTTTTTTGATTGATTGATTTTATGTTTCCACGGATCCAGAAGTTGTTCCTGTTCGTGTGAGGTTATGTAACGGTGTCCTCTCGCGGCGAAATTCGGCATGCTGGATGGCTTTGAAA
>NC_079228.1:32343484-32350984 GCF_029633865.1 Lampris incognitus | reverse complement strand
GTGTGATGTGTCTCACCCCCCCCCCCCGCCCATTTTTTCTCCCCAATTGTACTTGGCCAATTACCCCACTCTTCCAAGCCGTCCCGGTCGCTGCTCCACCCGCTCTACCAATCCGGGGAGGGCTGAAGACTACCACATGCCTCCTCCGATCCATGCGGCGTCGCCAGCCGCTTCTTTTCACCTGACGGTGAGGAGTTTCACCTGGGGGATGTAGCATGTGGGAGGATCACGCCATCCCCCGCTGTTCCCCCTCCCCCCTGAACAGGTGCTCCGAGTGACCAGAGGAGGCGCCAGTGCAGCGACCAGGACACACACCCACACCCGGCTTCCCACCCGCAGACATGGCTAGTTGTGTCTGTAGGGACGCCTGACCAAGCCGGAGGTAACATGGGGATTCGAACCGCATTCCCCATGTTGGTAGGCAACAGAATAGACTGCTATGCTACCCGGACGCCCGCGTCTCACTTTTTGCTGAATTTATCATGAAGGCAGTCAGTACTACCATCCTACAACCATATCAACATGTGTTCAGCTCACAGCAGCTTTAATGCTCCTTTAAAGATTTTTCTTATAAACGCCTTACAGGAGACTAGCTTGGATTACTTTGATACATGCTAATACGCAGTACTGGACAGCAGAACCACACATAAGGGAACAGGACAGGAGTAACCCTTACCGATGTCTAGGACCCTTTGTTTGGCGGTGTGCTGCCGGGAGTGCCAGTACTTCCAGTATTTCAGCTGCTCATCTCGATTCTTATCTTCACTGAACACCACCATGATGACGCTCTGGAGAGTGAGGAAGAACGGTGTCAGTTCTGAGAAATACACTGAGGACCAAAGCCAGTTAAATTGGGACCAGTGTCTGATCTAGAAGTCGGGGCACAGGGCGAGTCAACTTTCCAATGATAGCCAATTTGAGTCAAGACTCCACATGGGGGAGGGTTTGTGTGTATCCCTCAGCCCATCTCCACGTCTTCCAGATGCCACGCAGGCCATAATGAAATCCTACCAGAAACTTCTCACTCTATAATTTCTAAAGGAGCATCAACTGAACTGTATATGTTCCTTTTACAGATTGAATAAAATAAGGTTATGTTATAGATAGATAGGCAGTGTGGTATGCTAGGTAGAAGGACTGATCTTCACCCAGAAGACAACTAGGGCTGTGTATTGGCAAGAATCTGCCGATACAATATATATCACAATACCGGGTTTACGATTCAATTTATTGCGATATATCGCGATACTGTAAGGCAATATATTGCAACTTCATAGACGTGTGTTCTTTGTGTTTATGCTACTTCCTGCCTCAGTTTACATTGTGACATTGGAGTGGAAGAGTCAAATGGCTGAAGATTGATTACAACACTGCTATCGAGCATCTGTGGGGTTACACACAATACAAAATGTTTGCCATGAACCTTTACATGTAAACAATTAAAAATCGATAGTGTTTTTGAGAATCGATACAGTATAACAAAATATGATATCGTGATACTCAAGTGTATCGATATTGTCTTAAACCCCTAAAGACAATACATCCCTAACAGCTCCTGGAGCACTGTGTTGTGAATGACTTTAACATTAGCCTCCATGCCGATGGAGTGTTTTATAAAATAAAACCTATCTGAGAGAGTCTCCTTAACACAAAGATTTCAGCCCATGTGTCTTTCACTCGCAATGTTTTAACTTGAATTTAGAGGCAACGGTGTGGATGTCCTTTTGCTCCCGCTCAGTTTCTTGTAGTCATCCTAAACTAAAATGAAAGCTCCGTCTTTGTATGGAACTGCACAATATTAAATTGTAATAAAGGCTAAAAATAGACCCGGCTAAGCAAACAATTGAATGAGGGAAAAAAATGTGAATAGAGCTATTCACCCTGACTTTGCTGATCGGGTGGCGGAGACGTTTGTTGGCGCCGAGCTCATTAAGAGTGATGGCGTAAAATTGGCCCTTGTTCAGGTAGGTCATAGGGCCCTCACCCTGCTTCTGACGCAGCGAGCGAGTGGCGTCCAATGTGTACTGGAAACTGTCACTGTCCGTAAAACACACACACACTTATTCATAAAACACATATCTATTCGTGCAAGTATTTAAACAAACATAGATAGGTGTGTAGGTGTGTAGTTAGGCATGACAGCATACGACAGGGGTAGCAAGGTCTAGAAGAGAAAAAGAACAGTTTCATGTCGATATATGGGAAAAGAATTGGTCTTCCACTTGAAACACTTAAGACTGAATGCAAAATGATAAATATATATAATGTTAATACTGATGAATATATGTATACTGTACACATCCTCCATCTCAGTCTATGTGTTGTGGTTCATAGATGGGGTCTCGGTGCCACTACTGTAACTTACACTCCTTCCTGGTGGAATAAGAAGTCATCTGCAGGCAGAGAGGAAGGTGTATGGTACTTCTGTCAGCAGGCCAGAGATGGAGAAAGAGGAAATGAATAAGCCGCATTAATACATTTATTTGGTCCAAGGGGAACTGAGTAAACAATGTTGTGAATGGGAAACACAACAGACTTTGAGCAAAGACAATTTCATGAAAGGATCATGATGGAACGGCAGCATGCAGCCTGAGAGCTGATATCCTCTACTGCATGAAGTACAAATGGGGTTGAATAGGAAAAATGCACTCGTGGGATAAAGTGTCCTCCACTTGTATATTAAACGACTATTCTTCCTCAAACACTGTCAACAACAGTAAGTAACAGTACATGACTGTAGCAGGCTGCATGGTGGCCTGTTGCCTTCTCACCCCGTCATTTTCCTCCTCATAGTGGCTGTCCGGGGAGCTGCGCTGGTCCTCCTTCACGTATCCGCTGTGATTGATGGCGGTCACCTCGTACGGGCTCTGTTCGTAGACCACCCGTGCTGATTCCTCCCCCTCCACCCTGTAGTGAAGTCCCGCCCCCATGAAGACAGGGGCATACACCTCTGCCTTCACCACGGCTACCGCCGCGGCCCCACCCACCCCTGAGCCCGCCCCCGTCCCGGCGGAGCTGTACTGTTCACGTTTGGTCTCTGGGTGCTCTGTGTTGAGTGACAGGTTGACCGGGACAGATTTGAGGACCTGGACGCGGTTGTCGACAGTCTCCACCTCGTTTTGGCTGCTCACGTTGGTCAACAGTATAGAAGACCTGCACAAACATAAGATTTAAGGAATAAACAGAGATTATGACTTACTTCTGTTGTGGGGAAACGTCATGTTACTTGCTTCTGTGGTTTCAAATGTGTGAATTGTTTTTATTTGGTGTTCCAGACCCATGAAAGCCTCCTAAAGTCATCAGAAAGTGGTTTTGAAAATTCAGATTTGCTTGGTCGCCAATGTGAATATATGCCTGGTGTTTTTTTTTGAGGACACAAAATGTTCAACAACAACAGTTCAAATTGTTAAAGTGCAGATGCAGAAGTTAGCAAGAGCTAGTTATGTTCTGAGAACATCCTGCAAGAGTCCACCTCTTCACTTCTGCCTCTTCACCTCGCGAACGCGCAAACTGATTGTGAAGGGGCCAACCAAGTAACCCGCTCTCCTGATTGGCTGATAAGGAGTGGGTTCAGAGAAAATGTTCCCGTTTCTGTTTACAGCCCCTAGGGCGGCCATAGAGATCAAGTTTTCTCAATACATCTACTCACTTACTTGATAGCTGTTGGGATGTAGAAACAATTTGACCAAATATTATAAAAAACTGCACAAAATTAACATCGCTGATAGCCCCTTTAAATACACCGTATTGCATTATGAGGTATGTCATCTCCACATCGGTGGGTCCAAATGGTGACATTCTGGTATTGCTTTCATACGCACTGAAACAGCATTTGAACTTGGGGGGGGGGGGACACAGCAGGTTTTGGGGTTTGAAAGCAACCCCAAAATCAAACCCCAAAACACGCTGCGCCAGAAATTGGTCCACCCCAAGGATCGGGTCCCTCGGCACAAACAGAGCAATATAGTAAGTGCCAGGAGGATTGTCGTGACTTGTACATCAGGGAAACCAAACAGACGCTGGCCCAGAGGATGGCACAACACAGAAGAGCTAACACGTCAGGCCAGGACTCCACAGTCTACACCCCTCTACAGGCCAGTGGCCACTCTTTCAAGGATGAGTATGTGCACATCCTTGATAGGGAGGAACGCTGGTTTGAACGGGGAGTCAAAGAGGCCAAGGTGGGGGGGGGGTAAGAGTACATCTGTTGCCATCTTGTGATTGCAATCCTCTGTGAATAGTACACATGGCCATTGAAGCTCTAGTTAACGCCCACAGCAATTTGCATATGAAACTGATCGTTGGTTTCGGTCGTTATGCCGCTGTATTGTTTATAAGGGTGGGGACACCTGCAGTCAGCGGAGACTGAAGAGGTCACTTAGATGGGGGGCGAAACGTTTGTCTCGATAAACGTTGTGTCCAGATGAAGTGATTCGCCTTCCTTTCTTTGACTTTCTTACCTGGATTATTCTGATATTATACATCGTCCGTGAAAACATACTGACCGCTTTTCTTGTTCCTCCGTGGTTTCAGCCACTTTGGCGATGGGCAACAGCCTCTTTTCTTTGGGCACCTGCAGCGAAGACAACCACATTGTGTGTTGATTGGCACCAATTAACGTTAGCTGAATATGAAAACAGGGTGACAATGCGTGTGTGCAACAATAAAACACACCACTGTATGAAAAAACAAAACTGGAAACGACAGGGATGCCAATTTAGTGAACTCCTTATCAGTGTACGGAGGGGACACCGGTGACTAGAATAGACTGTCAGTCTTGTAAGCACAATGCATCTTAACAGCAACATGAATGTATAAAAGACAATCACACAATTTGCGAGTGAGCATTCAGTTTTAAGCTGAAACCCAGCGTAAAGTGTATTCATTTTACTGCTTCACAGAGCGTTCCTCGGCGTGTCACCTTTGACCTTTGCTACAGGTGCAAAATCAAATACAGTTTGGTGAAAAGCAGATAATTTTACTTTTCTGTGGCGATATATGCTCAGTGCGCACGGCCATGCCGGCACATTTTGGCGACATTTGAATATTGCTGCCTGCTAACCGCAAAGGCAAAGTGAGATGAGGAAGTCTGCGTGCTCCGCGTTGCCAAGTTTGTTTGTTCTTATCTGTCATCTGACGTCATGGTATGCCGATATGGGGTGAAGCGATGGCTCACCAATCACCTTTTTCTTGTGTTTCCCAAAAAAGATTTCAGGGGTTCACGCTACCCCCCCCCCCAAGTTCCCCTTCCCCCCTGAACAGGTGCCCCGACTGACCAGAGGAGGCACTAGTGCAGCAATCAGGACACATACCCACATCCGGCTTCCCATCCGCAGACACGGCCCATTGTGTCTAGGGACACCCGACCAAGCTGGAGGTAACACGGGGATTCAAACCGGCGATCCCCGTGTTGGTAGGCAACGGAATAGACCGCTATGCAGCCCAGACGCCCCCGTCACCTGTCCTTTTTAATTACAGGGTTCTGGGTGTTCGGGTTAAAATAGCGGTCAACACAGGGATCGCTGGTTCGAACCCCCGTGTTACCTCCGGCTTGGTCGGGCGTCCCTACAGACACAATTGGCCGTGGCTGTGGGTGGGAAGCCAGATGTGTCCTAGTGGCTGCACCAGCACCTCCTCTGGTCGGTCGGGGCACCTGTTCAGGAGGAGGGGGAACTGGGGGGGAATAGCGTGATCCTCCCACGCGCTACGTCCCCCTGGTGAAACTCCTCACTGTCAGGTGAAAAGAAGCGGCTGGAGACTCCACATGTATCGGAGGAGGCACGTGGTAGTCTGCAGCCCTCCCTCGGATCGGCAGGGGGGGTGGAGCAGCGACCGGGACGGCTCGGAAGAGTGAGGGAGAAAAAGGGGGAAGAGACCACTCCAAACTTGTGTTGAGTCATTTTAATACTGGTACGCTTGTAAACGATTTGACCGATTGACAAAATAAATCTAGTATCCATGTTTCGGACAAAGGAAAACACTAATAAGGCCACTAAGAGCAGAGATTTCCCTTCAGGCCTTTGCAGCTCGCCTTTTATTTTTTTATTTTTTTTGCAAAGCCTGTCAGAGAAACAAAGTGCTCAAATGAATAAAACCAGAGTCAGATCTCCGACGTTTTCTGTTTGACGCAGTCGTGCAGCTTTCCCCCGGTGCTAACCCTCGACAACACAATCACACTTCCAAGGTAATTCTACGGTTTCTGCACCTAGTCCCCAACCCAACGAGTAACGACAATAATCTCGTGTCTTGCCTATCCGAGCTTCAATTCAAACAATTAAACACGATCGTGTGATTGCACAACTCCGCTGGAAGTCTCCTCCCGCTATTCCCTCGGTTGGCTCTGGCACTTCTTTTGCCGGCTTGGTAAATAACACCCTCAAGTCAGCCGAAGTGGAAATGAAGCCAGGGTGAGAACTTCCTCACAGTCGGTGAGCATTCACCTCTGCACACTTCGCCTAGGGTTTTAGCTGTAGTCCAACAAGTAGTACACGAATGCCACGCACGCAACCATTTGACCCATTAAAAGACCGAAACCTTCAGAACCAAACATCAGAAAACTCATTATTATGCAAGCACACACTACATTGCGTATTGCATTATAGGTTATGTGACAAAACAGCTGGTTTTACGGACCTTGTAGTAGTCATAGAGCAGGCCCAGGGCGTTGGCACTGTCCTCGTCCCCGTTGATGCTCATCATGGCCTTGGTGGCCGCCGTCAGCGGGTTCTCCAGGTAGGACCTCCAGGCCTCATCCTCACTGGTGTAGGCCCGCCGCACCGAAGGGAAGGAGCTCTCGTTGGGCACCACCACAACCAGACGCTTACTGGAACATGGGCACACAAGGATGGACGCACAAACACAACAAAAAAACACCGGCAGGACGTTAGGAAATGGCTACAAACACATGTGATGTGCACACATGCATGAAAGCACGCATGCAGGTAGAGCTGGGCAATATGGAAAACGTTATTGTCATGAGATATATATATATTTTTTTTTTAATTATTATTTATTTTATTCCCCCACTCGTGTAGTGACCAGCACACACACCCACATCCGGCTTCCCACCTGCAGACACAGCCAGTTGTATGTGGTAGGGATGCCCGACCAAGCTGGAGGTAAGCAGTAGGCAGGCAGGTAGGCCAGTAGGCAACGGAGTAGACCACCACGCCACCCGGACCCCCCCCCCCGTCATGATAATCTTTAGGAAATTTACACAGTATCGATCTGTATGCCTGTACTGTATGGCGGGTCGGTTTCTGTCTCAGTGAATTCACCAAGCACTGCTCTGCCGACGAGATTACAGCATATAGATTATAGATTATTGACTATTGCCAACTGTTCTCTTCTCTCACATGTCTTTTCTCTCTCTCTCTGACTGATGTCTCCTCCCTACTCTTCTTCTGTGTGTGTGAATGGTGTGATGCGAGTCTCCCTTGTGTGCACGTGCAGTCTGTCCTCCTCCCAGGTCTCCATGGTGATGGTGGCCACCACCTGGAC